>NC_056737.1:1803637590-1803795090 GCF_019279795.1 Protopterus annectens | reverse complement strand
ACTTAACAACAGAAGATATAAACAAATTAACTTTTAAGGATTATAAGATTTTGGAAAGTTCAAACAACAACCACAAGAGAAGAGGTGTCCTAACTTTACACAGTAAATCAATGAGAGTTCCAGAAATAGTTGACTAATACTCAAGCAATGATGGTATGCTTGCTTTAGTCATACTAAGACAGACAAAAAGATGTACACTTTCACAAACCCCATACTGGATACCAGATATTGGGACTAAAACTGAAAAAACATTTAGACACCATAAAATTAAAGTCTAAAGGTGAGTTACTATTAGCAGGTGATTTTAATCGTATCTTGTCTGCCACTGATACTACAAGCTCTAAGCCCTTCAAGATGTCCTCTGTTGCCAAGCACTTGAACAACTATAATTGACATTGACAATATAAAAATATTATCCTCCCTGAAGTATTCTCACTTCTCTTACAGATTTGGCATGCAGACCAACATAGACAAAGTCTTTGTAACCAGTTCTTTATTGGCCAAAACGGATAATGTAGTGCTGACATCATGCCCTGTGTCTGACCATAATGCTATCACCTTCAATATAAGACTTAATACTGACCCCTGAATCTTCTGTCAAAGACTACTGGCTTATCTAGTAACAGTACAAGGATTTAAAGAATGGTTTCTACATGAAATAAAGCTTTACCTAGATGTCAAAAATATTGGAGAGGTTTTAGATATTATCCTATGGGACACTTTAAAGGTAGTCTTACACGGTAAAGTCAAAAGTTGGTATATAAATAAAAGGAAAGAGTGGGATAAAATACTGGTAGACATGCAAAAAGAAATTGATGAACTAAAACTTACAGCAAATGACAAATCTGCATTAGCTGACATATGTAAACTGAATAAGGAATATCAGGATATCATGCAGCATAAAATATCAATAAATCTGGAAAAAATCAGATTACAATCCTACTCAATTAATCCCAAGAGTATGCACAGGATTGCAATTAAATCTAAACATTTAAATGAAAAAGGGCATATAAAAGAAATACTTTACACTAGAAATAATCAGACTATCAACGTTACAGCTCTAAAAAATATCTTATTAAGTTTTAAAAACCATTACGAGAATATTAATAATAATAACTCATCTACAAGTGATAAAAGTACAGACAAACTTCACTACCACACAAGGAAAGAAGCCAGTGATTACCTTTATATTTTATTAAAATTGTAGTCCAGTCCAGTAGTAGCGCCACAATATAGTCCCACAAAACAGATAAAATAAGCACACACTGGATCCAATAAAATCTGGTTAGCAGCAAATACAAAGCATAAAGTGCAGATTCCTCTGATGGACCTGTGGTGGTGAAGCTGTTCTGTTTCCAGTCAGTGGTGAAGAAAAGTACAGACAACTATCTTGCTAATAATATTCAAAAGAAGTTATCCAAACACAATATTGATAACATAGATAAACCCTTTTCCTTTAAAGAATTAAAGGAACAAATAAAAAATATACAGATAAAACAAAGAAACAATGCTGTATAGGCAGACGGGTTTAATAAAACACTAAAATACATACAAAATTAAAACACGGTAAGCCCTTTCGCATAAAAATGCTTCATCAGACCATAAAAATAAAAAGATCCAGCATGTCTTAAATACATTCCTTTGTCCAATAGGGAGATCAGGCAGGGTAATATCTTGAATTCATTGGCCAAACATATTAAAGATATGGGTACAATGCACGCATTTAAATTCAAAGTTATACAGACTATTGGCATGAAATGAAAAATAGGAGATATCAAGTGTATTACTGAAAATAGGGAGTTACACTGGATTCTGAATTTACAAGCAGATAGAAATAAAGGTCTTAAAGGTAAGATCTCTTTAAGACCGAACCTTAAACAGAGAAGACCTTTTTGTACCAAATGATATGCTGATTGAATGTGTTAATTCACTAGGAGATGTTATTGGACAAAGGAATGTAGTTAAGGCATGCTGGATCTTTTTATTTTTCATGGTCTGATAAAGCATTTTATGCGACAGCACTTACCGTGCATTAATTTTGTATGTCTTTTAGTGTTTTATTAAACCCCTCCACCTGTACAGCATTATTTCTTTGTTTTATTTATATAGTTCGATTTTGGAGACTCAGCTGGTGTGCTCTACTGGTTTTGCTTTTGCTCAACAAATAAAAAATCAAGACAAAAAAGGCACCAGGGCTGGATGATCTAATTCCAGAATTTTACAAACTCTTACCTGCTAACATCTTGAAAATTTTACTGAATGCATTCCAAGAAGTTAAAACTACAGCAAATATCCCTCCCTCGTGGAAATATTCTATCATCTCTCCCATCTTAAAACCAAATAAAGAGCCCAACCTTTGCACGTCATACAGGCCAATTTATTTGCTTAACATTGATTACAAGATATTGCTGTCTATCTTAGCAGACAGATTAAATAATATTCTTTCAGTATTAATTTATGAAGACCAAAGCAGGTTTATCAAAAACAGAAAGGTAGAAATAACACAAATGAAGGCAAAAGGCAAACTGATCCACTCCCAAGCTTTTATTCTGATGAAGTTTGTATTTTATAAACAAAATCGTTAAATAAATACTTGAGTGTGGATCAGTTTGCCTTTTCCCTTTATTTGTGTTATTTCTACAGTTTGTGAGTGTCGTGGAAGTTTTGAAAAACAGAAAGGTGCAAGACAATGTAATTAGATTACTTTCATTAATAGACTAAGCAAACAAGAAAAAAATGAGCTTTCTATTTTAAGCCTTGATCTAGATAAAGCTTTTGACTCCTTAAGTTGGCCATATATGTTTAAACCTCTGCAAAAATACAATTTATCCCCAAAATTTATAGGCTTAATTAAAAAATTATATGAAAAGTCCATAGCCTATGTAAAGATTGGATCATATCTATCTAGCCCATTCAAAATATTAAGAAGTACTAAACAGGGATGCCCCCCTCCCCATTACTCTTTGCTGTGGCTATTGAGCCTCTTGCAAATTGTGTTAGAAATAATGACAACGTTAAAGGATATAAAGTGTCAGACAAATTATCCCCCAAGATACAACTGTTTGCTGATGACCTATTAATAACTTCTAATGATATTGAGAATTCAGTAGATCACCTATTACATAATCTAGACTTATTTGCAAACATTTCTGGTCTAAAATTCAATCACAACAAAACTCAGGCACTTTTAGTGAATAAAAATATGAAACTTAGATCAAAAATAGACATAAACTGGGAGGGCACACATATTAAATATCTAGGTATCATTATTGAATCTAATTATAAAAAAATCACTCACATCTAATTACCAACAACTTATAAACTCAATTACAAGTCTAATTGACAGTTGGAACAAACTGTTCTTCACATTTGAAGACAGACTAACTTTAATCAAAATGATACTGCTGCCTAAAATCTTATTCATTGGCCAAGCTTTAATAATTTCCCTACCTGCCAAAATTAAACAGAAAAGTAATAACTTATTACTCAGCTTCCTTTGGTATCCCAAAAAAAAACAAGAATTTCTTTTCTCTGGCACACCACAGCTGGGATGAAGGAGGTATAGGGTTTCCAAATACTGATTTTTATTTAAACTCTGCATTAATTAACATAGTGTTGCTTTGGAACAATATTTCTTATACATCATATCGGAAATAAATACATGAAACCTTACTTCTTAATAGTAATAGGACATTGCTTGAACCATATACTCAAATACATACAAACATATTTATATGGATTTTAAAAATATACATGCAAAGTGAAAGATCAAAACTTGTTTTTACACCTCTTACAAACCAAATATTGCTGTTGTTTAAAAAGCTTATGTTTTATAATCAATTAATTAAGAATTTATTAATAATTATGTTTCCTATTGCCTACACAAATGAATATTTTATATCTTTTGATACTCAGAAAATGTTAGAATTTAAGAAGGGTGACCTATTATATTGGAATCAATTTCTCTCAGATAAAATAAGGTCTGCAGACTATTTGATCAGCAGATATAGTCTGCAAAATTGCAACTGGCTGGACATCCAAACTTGTAAGGATTTTATACACACTAAGCTTGTACCCTCATTAGAGGCATACAATAAGAGCAACTTAAAAATCTTGGATTTTATCTCAACAGTTATTAATAGCTCATCCAAGAGCATGTCATACATATCTGTTATTTATAAAATTCTCAGAAAAGATTTTAGCAAAACAGATGCTTCTTTTTGGAATTATTCAAGTGAAGTTAATAAACAAGTATTCTCAGAAAAAAGATAAAAAAAAAAAAAACTTTGTTTACATTTGGCGAAGGAATCCACATCTTCCCTGTTATGGCATGTATACACATGGAAGTTTTTACATAGATGTTTTTTCACCCCACATGGACTAGCAATAATGTACAACAAAGATGAAATGAAATGCTGGGGATGTGGACACCCTGATGCTGACTGGATACATAAGGTTGTTAACTGCAAAATAATTTCCCCATTTGGTTAGACTTCAGATATCTTTGTAAAGCTCTATGGAATGACAACTGTATAATTTCTGACTCCCTTATCCTTTTTAATGTTCCTGTTCCTGAAGTCATTCCTAAAACCAAACATTTTTACTATGGTCTATCCTCTCTATAGCAAGGAAAAGTGTTACTAAAACTTGGAAATCCCAATCTACTCCTGTCTTTAAAGATGAGTTTATTCGTCTTGTGAAATACATTTGTAAGAATGAGATTGCTACTATAAAAGCAAGGACTAACAACATAACTCACCATTTAATTGATTGGACAAAATTGTCTAATATTTTACAGAAATATTAAGTGTTCTCCTATGTATATTTTTTAGTAATTGTTATGGACATTGTTTATAGATTATTTGCTTTTTCTTTTTGTTATTATACTGTTAAGTTATTGTGTTATAAAATTAATCAAAACATTTTGAGAAAAAATGCATTTCTATTTGTAGGACTGTAGACTCCTTTTAAGAATGAGGTTATTGTAGAGCATATGTACTAGTCCACAGTACCAATTATCCAACTATCAGAGACCCAAATTTATAAATACCAAGTACATAACTGGGGAAAGGACAATACTGAATCCTTATGTGTTTCAGCATGGTACATTTCTCTATGGCCTCATCCTAAGCACCCTATTACTTAATTATTCTTATTCTGAGTCTGCATGACTTGGGAGATGAGAGCAATATTGTTATGAGGAGGATATATATAATATTTCCCCAGCTGCTCAAATGGCATAATAAAGTAATAGCCAGTGTGGGGGATGTAGGGAGGCTTGCCTACTGCAAAGATGCTGGTTTTCTTTACTGCCGTCACCGGGATCTACCAATCAAGATAACACCAAACAGGATTTTGGCATTTAAATGTGCATTGTGTTTATAGCTACTCACATTGCTAATTGAACTTTACTTAGGATTAATGCAATCGCTCACAATGTTTTGTTCTCTTCCATGTCAGTTATAGGCTTGTAAGATTAAATCTGTTGAACAATGAACGCATAATCCACATCATGTTGTATAGGTCAACAGAAGGATAAATGGAATGGTGAAGGCAAATTGAAATCATAATGAACTTGATATCAGCAGGGACTATAGCTGTAATCCAAATTTACCATATTTCAAACATAAGCACTTTTATGACAACAGATGTGGCAGGAAATAAAAATTGTACTACACAACAGATAAATGTGCACAAACTGGTTACTAATCAGCAAGTCAATGTGAAGACACACTCCCAACCTTAATAAAGTTTGCTGTCTCTTCTCCCCTTCACTTTATAGGTACTTTGAATTATTACTTACCCCCTCTGAGGCCTTCACTGATTTCCACTGATTGCCTCTCTGGTTTCTTTGCATTCCACCTGGTTTGCACCCCTTGTGCTATCTCCCTCCCCCAATACAAAGTCTATATTAGAATCCTGCTGAGCATGGAGCCATCTTTAAATTTCTAGTCTCCCACCAGTTCACAAGTGCTCTTCAGCAATTACATTCTGCTTGCTGGTAAGCCATTAGACCTCAGGAATTTGTTTAAAGTGTTCAGATTTGTAAAGTAATACTTACTTTTTTCTCTTGTCTTGGTTGGCTCTGCCCCGCTCCGTTCACCCTTGCTAACACTCGGGCTCTCTCTGCTCCCCTGCCCTGCCCCCTATTCCCTCCCAACCCCACTACTTCTACATTTATAGTAATCACAGCCACACCCACAGCTCACCTTCACATCGCCTCCACCAATCACAGTTCCTCAAGTCATATCACATTATACCACACCAACTTGCTCCACACAAAATACTCCCAATCACTCTCATTCCCACTAGGCATTTTTTACATCACCCACACTACTTCCCCATCCACATATAGTGCAACCCTATAATTACTATTCAGACCCCCACACCTAGAAACAACTTAAACTTTATAACCATGACTATCACACAACTAAGTCTAGTTTGTCTTCTCATAATTCTTTACAACACCACAAGTTATCACTCTACCAATATCCCTAAACTTAGTAGCACAACACTACATTATGCACTCTCGTATACAGACACTACACATTATAATAATATCTGCCCACAGTTATTCAAGATCTACATAACGGACCAATTCAGAACTAAACACATATGCTCTCATTCCTACTCCAAAAAAACACAATACTTTCTCACACTCCTCACCAAACTCCAACATCTGTATAACCATTTTAACTCCAGGCTCATCATAAGTGGGGATATCCACCCCAACCCAGGCCCAAATCCATCCTGTCCAACACAAATTGCTCCAACACAAATGTCAGAACATAACACCCCCACTTTCTTCATCCCTGGGCAAATCAACAACAGCAGCAAAACCAACCATCTTTTAATGCTAAATATTAATATTAGAAGTATCAAAAATAAAATACCTGAACTCCATGCCACAATAGCACACTACTCTCCAGACATAGTTGCTCTAACAGAAATCTGGCTAAATAAAAACATAGCTAACTCAGAAGTTCTCCCTACCGGCTACAATATCATTAGACAAGACAGACCACTTCGTAAAGGGGGTGGAACTGCCTTACTGTACAATCCAACTTAACTGTCCATCAATTACCAAACTCCTACCCCTCCCCCAATAATTGGGACATACTTATCTCACAAATTCAACTTCACCCTAAAAAGGTCATCACCACAATTGTGATCTATATTCCACCTGGTAATACACCTGCTAGCCTTGAAGACTTCTTATCCTGGTGTTCTTCCACATACTCACAAGAAACCCTTATTCTGGGGGACTTCAACCTAGAT
The DNA here is from genome assembly GCF_019279795.1 of Protopterus annectens. Lineage (NCBI taxonomy): Eukaryota > Metazoa > Chordata > Ceratodontiformes > Protopteridae > Protopterus > Protopterus annectens. Next base: position 1,803,787,812 of record NC_056737.1, on the reverse strand, counting down.
TGGTTCACCTGTATGTCAGAACCACCAAGTAATCTAATAAATCTCCATGGCTACCAGCAGCTAGTCCAAATTTCAACTAGATGTGATAAAAAATCTAAAACGGAATCCATCCTTGACTGGGTCCTAACTAACAACACCCATATTGTACCCTCACACAAGCAGTCTCCCAGACACCTTAAGTGACCACAACATAATATACTTTATACGTAGTAGAGCAAGCATATGCAAACCACTAACTATATATCCACTAGAAACACAAAACAATTCTCTCCTGAGGTCCTCAATAATTTACTCTGTAACTGTGACTGGACCCCCCCTAAAAACCCTCCCACTTGACCAGGCTGTAGCATATTTCAACAAAATATTTCTACAACACCTAGACACTGTCGCTCCATTGCGCAAAATCAAGGTTAGAACCTCTACAAACCCCTGGCTCAGTAAAGAAACCAAACAAATCCTCAAGTCCAGAGACACTGCCTGGCTTTACTATAAAAAAAACAAAGAAACACAAAGCCTAACTAAGTACCAAGAACTGCACAACCGTGCAAAAAAATGCATTAGGCTGGACAAAAAAATCCTACTACACAGCATTACAAACAAATACCAACACAACCCACAAAAATTTTGAAAAAATGTAAACCAGCTACTAAAATCCACCCAAAAAGCTACCCCCAAACCAACCAACCTGACACTAAAGTTCCCATTGAAACACAATTCAACTCTATCCTTAGTATCACAGGACAGTTCCTTCCTCACTATCCCCCCCAACACAAGTAACACTAATACAAGCTTTACCCTCAAAACAGTTTCCACCACTTCAATCCAAAGCATGCTCTCCAAACTAAAAACCTCATCAACAGCAGCCGACCTACTCCCCAGCTATTTTTTGAAACTCACAGCAGATGCTATTGCTATCCTAGTCTCCACTCTCATAAACAGATCAATTGTTGAAAACTATGTGCCCAAACTCTGGAAAATATCCTATTTTACACCCATACATAAAGGCGGGACCTCCACTGAACTTAATAACTACAGACCCATTGCTTTACTCTTCCCCCTGGCCAAAATCCTAGAAAAATGCATCCATACCCAGATGCTAAACTATCTCCTAGACAGCAACATCCTGTCACCTACTCAGCATGGTTTCAGACCTGCCCATAGTACCATTACAGCCCTCCTCTGCTTCACAGACACAGTAAACCATCTCAAAAATGAAGGCCTACAAGTGTCAACTCTTTTCTTGAATATGTCCAAAGCATTTGACACAGTCTCACACCAAATCCTGCTAAACAAACTAAACTAATATCATCTATCAAATTCCACTCTTACCTGGTTCCAAAGCTACTTAACTGACAGGTACCAAGCTATGAAATGGGAAAATTCTCTCTCTCCTCAGCTGCCCATAACTATAGGAGCCCGACAGGGTTCTATCTTAGGACCACTACTATTCACAGTCTTCACAAATGACCTCCATACCTCCATACAGCATGCATCTATAATTCAGTATGCAGATGACACTACCTTAATCTGTGCTGCACAAAACATTCCCACCCTCCTGCAAACAACTCAACTAGCATTCTCTGACATTGAAAACTACCTTACCAAAGCCAAACTTATCCTCAATCCAAAGAAAACTCCGCTTATGATTATAACCAGTTCTAACAAAAACACAAACAGTCAATTCACTATCTACTCCACAAATGCTACTCCAATTGCTCCAGTGGCACAGGCTAAGCTATTGGGAATAACCATAGACTCCCACCTAAAATTTGGTAGTCATCTCAACTTAACTATTAAAAAAGTACATGCCAAACTGGGGTCACTCTACCGTATCAAACCATTTCTTACCAACAACACAAGATCAGCCATTGCTCGCTCCCAACGTCTATCCACCCTACTCTATGCATCTCCCATTCTGACTAATCTCAACAAAACTGAACTAAGCAAAATGGAAGCCTGCTATAACAGAATTACCCACTTTCCTGCAAATTACTCATATAGAACTCATCACTGTACTGCTTTGAGACAGCTCCACTGGCTTGAACTGCCCAACCTCCTAACCTACAATCAGCTCTGCCTCTGTCATTCTATCTATTACCTCCCCAATAAGTGTCCTGCCCTCAAAAACCTAGTATAACATCACTCAGCCAAAAAGCCTCTTAGATCATCAGGCAAACTACTATTAGAAGTCACCAACAGCTACAATAGCTTTGGAGATGCACTATATAGTAGTTCAGTGGCTAAAAAATGGAACTCTGTCCCTACTAGCATTCAAAACACATCATCCAAAGCCTCCTTTAAAGACATCATCAGGCAACATCTCAAGCAAAGTTGGCAGTGCCATGATTGCTCCCCAGGCTAGTGAAAGCGGATAACATATACATACTAAATCTAGAGCACTTGATAATAGTTTTCAATCTTACTCACAAACACTGGCTAATCTACAATATATGTACTGTACCTGTGTACTATGTATGTATTCTACCTATGTTCCAAATTTCAGCTGTACACCACAAATCTATTAATTATCTTTATTTTTAAAATTAATATTTTTTTGTTTGTTCTCTCCACTGTAACTGTTTATGTGACACATACCACTGTAAAAACATGTATCTTGTAATTTGTGTGTATACTGATCATGTCTAAATAACTAAATGTGCCTGTAATTTTTCTTTGTGGAGCTTTTCTCCCCGGGCCTCTGCTGAAAAAGGGCCTCTTCGGCTCAGTCAGACACCCCCGGTTAACAAATGTAAAATAAATGGGTAAATTCCCTCAGTAGTCCAAAATATGGATAGTGTGTTGTGTTGTTTAACGGTTCTAAATGGATAAGGAGTTTAAGAAGTGTGTGGTGTGCAGCCACAAGCTTCCTTCCCAAGACACAATTGATTGATGAGTTACTGTCTCAGGGCCACTCACTTGGAGACCCAGTGCTCTATTTGTGACAGCTTTAAGTCCAAGGCTGTCAATCAATGTAGGGCCAAGCTGGTCCTGAAGGTCTTTTACCCACCAGGGATACTTCCTCCTCCTCCAGTCTGGCTAGCAAACATGACCAGAGTGATTGGCATTAGAAGCAAAGGGCTAAGAACCCCAAATCATCTAAGGGGATCATAAATTAACAGCTCCTGCTGCTACTAGCCATGTGAATCCAAAGATATTCAGCTCCTCTGACTATCTCAGAGCTGTAATCATATATGATTATTCTGCCCATTCTCCAGAGGCACAGACTGTGGGAAAGGACCCTTCCCTGGTGGTCAGTATTCCTAGCCCCTTTCTGGTGATGGACATCTTCAAGCAGGGTTCATTTGTCCTTTTCCCCCTCAAGTCCCAAGTGAATTTTCCCCAGAGTCTTCACCATCTCCACCGAAGATAAGGTCCTCTCCCATTTTGGCCTGGTCTTTGGAGCCTTCTAATAGGAAAATATCTTTGCATGTACAGCAACTGCAAGGTCCCAAACCAAATGTAATCCAAAGGAGAAAATAGACCAGCAGACTGTGGCAAGAAACCAATATTTAATGTTATGTACTAAAAGCACATAATAATAAAGGAGAAAGAAACAGACTGGTTTCGGCTTAGTGAATCACATAGCCTTCATCGGTGTATAGAACATGAATAAACTAACTCCTTAAATAGTCAACAATAACAATATGTGACAGATTAAAGGTGCTCATTTATTCCAGGTGCAAGCAAACCGCCCAGCTTAATGATCCATTTTTTTCACTTTTTTATCCAACAACTCATGCCAGCTTGACTTATTGGATGTCATGCCCAAAATTCGATCAATAATTATAAAACTGAAAAAAGCATTTTTATGTACTGTAGTGTGTTTGTACAGGGCATTGGTAATTCTTTGATGTTTTATATCACAAAGGTGCTCACAAATCCTAAATTTTACAGACCACGATGTTTGCCCAATGTAGAAAGCTGAACAATTGCACATAGCTAAGTAGATCACCCAATCTGTTTGGCAATTGGCAAGAAAAGAAATGTTATAAACCTGGTTAGTGTTTTTACTACTGAAGCACTTAGTCTTCATAACCCTTGGACAGTAAGAGCAATGGCCACAGGGAAAACACCCTACAACTGGATCCCCGAAAAGTGTAGTTTGAAAACAATCTTTCTTATGACTAGGCCCATGTTTATAATGATTAAAATAAGAAGCCAAATTCCTACCCTTCCTAAAGGAAAAGTGGCATCTGCTCTCCAACAGTTCAGAGAGTTTGGTGTCTGCCAACAGGATGTTCCAATGATAATGGACACTGTCCGTCAGTGCCCCAGTATTCCTATCAAATGTAGTAACAAAATGTATAGTGGATTCCCATCATCAACCTTATCTTTATGTTGAAGAAAGCTTTCCCTGTCAATGGTGTCCGCCCTGTTCTTGGCCTGAAGGACGTATCCCGCCTCTGTCCCTAAATCTAAATGTGAGGTCATCTCTGAAATGCTCATACGTACTGTTGCTTACGGTAAACCTCAGAAATTAAGGTGTTATCAGGATCTCTGGTCACAAAAACATCCAAAAAGGTGATCCGATCCATATCATAGTTTACCGTAAAGTCTATACCCCACTTATTCTCTTTCAGATAGCTGACAAAATCCCATAGATTATCCACGTACAATCTCCATGCCATCCAGCAATCATCCAAATATATTTTCCAAATGTTAATCTCCTCCAGAAACAAATTATGTGAGCTGTCATAAATTATTTGCACCTTGATGTAGGCCATAAATACTTCGGTATAAATTGGGGCAAATGAGGCACCCATAGCCGTACCTTGAATCTGGAGGTAGCATTTATTATGATAGAAAAAAGCATTCTTTGTGAGTACATGCTCGGCAAGACAGATAAGAAATGTATTGAATCTGGGTTGGTATAACTCAGATTTGTACAAACAATATTCTAAGGTATCAATCCCAGCCCAATGCGGGATATTGGTGTATAATGCTGTAACGTCCAAGGTACAAAGTAACCAAGCCAGCTCAAGCTGCATTTCAGAGATGATCTGAAGGAATTCTGTGGTGTCCCGCAACCGGGCCCTTATCCATTTAAGAAATGGTTTAAGCTATTTAGTTAGAAATTGGGACAGTGGTTCTGTTAAAGAAACCCTCCCTGAGACAATAGGTCTGCCAGGGGGGTTCTGAAGGTCTTTGTGAATTTTGGGAAGGAAATAAATATATTGATTGCTAGGGTCAGATAACATCAGGTGATGCATAATGACATCTGTGATGATACCCTCCTCCTTAGCTAGGGATAAGAACTCATCAATTTGTTTTTTGAAGTGGGGGGTGGGGTTAAGTGTTAAATGTAAATAATATCGACCATCTGAAAGCTGCCTGGTCACTTCAGTACCATGTTTTATCCAGTCTTGTACTACCACCGCCCCGCCCTCATCTGCCATCAATATAACCAATTGATGGTTGTTTGCTAATTTTGAAATAGCTTCCATCTCAGTCCTAGAGACATTACTAGATCTAGCCCTAGTTTCCCTGGAGTAAAAATGCAAGTCCCTAAGGATAAAGTTTTGAAATATAAGAACATTGTGGTGCATCGGTGGTATAAATGTAGATCTGTGATATCTGAACTCCTCCCGGGCATCCAAGATATCCCTTCCCTGAAAGAATAGCTTTAAATTAAGATTTCTACAAAATGCTGTAACATCATTTACAAAACTGTCTTCAGACATAAAAAAACAGGTATGAAAGACAGTCCTTTATTCAAAATGCCAATCTCCATAGGGGAGAGCGAATAAGATGAAATATTCAAAACATTAGGATTTACTGTTTCTGTACAAACATTTTTATCAGCACTTCTATATTGTCTACCTGATCTGTGTTTTCTACCCCCCTCCTTTGTTTAGATCTAAAGGGGTAGTAGAATTACTTCTCTTTAATGCTGGGTAACCTGTGGGGCCCAATATATCAGCCTCAAACCCCGAGGATGAATCCTCCCCATGAGGTATCAACACTGGACGTTGATACTTTCTTGAGTATAGAAATGGGACATTTTCTCTTAGAAAAATTTCTGTGGGGTTGTGAGGAGCAAACATGTTTATCCCTTCCTTTGTTAAAGGGATCCCCCCATCATAATCTGCCAAGTCACCAAGGAATGTCTTTTTCTTCATATCCTTCAGTTGTTCCTCAAGACCCATAAGGTCCTGACTAAGTTTTTTAAGACAAGTGTTATATATGGGCTGACCTTCAAAGACCCTAACACTCACACATCTTGGTAATATTCTCAGTATCACTTTCAATTGTTCTATCATAGTGTCCAGCAAGAATTTCAACAAAAGTCATGGAAGCCTTATGTTGGGCTTCCACCCATTGTTTTATAAGAGTATCATCTGGATTGTTAACCAGAGGCTGTGTATGAACTCTTAAGCCCCTGGGCATGATACCCTTAGTAATATATGCTTTAAAAAGCTTATAGTGCCAGACATTACTTCGAAGTAACCTCATATGCTTATTAAGCTTTAAGAGTAGTGTTTCACAACTATCCTCCATAGATGGTAATATTGTCCCATTTCCAGATAGGTTAGTTGTTCCCAGCCCAAAAATGGCTAAATCATCATGTTCGGAGGCGAGTCCACGCAATATGTTAGATATCACCATTGGGGAAAATCACCGCCAATCTTCTAAATCAAGCAAAGTTAATAACCCAAAATTGGAATAGAATTAGTCTGTTGTAATGTTGGTAACCAGAGCAATGCAGCAATAATAATAATAAATCAGACATAAATCCAATAAGGAGAATAAGCCACAGCCAAAATACTGGGCAAAAACCCAGCAATCAATCCAAACCAATAATTATCAATAAGTTTCCAAACAGTTCAGCCAACCTTCAAATAAACACATAAAAGGCCTACAGTAGACCCCACATTATTAGGGCTACAACCAAAAAAGGAATTGGACAATATCAGCCCCTGTGAAACAGTATAAAATGTTGAATCAACATCAAATGATGGACAATATCAGCCCCTGTACAAAAGAAGTGCATCAAATTCAACACTGCTGAGCCCATATTGATAAACAGATATAAAATATCTGATTGTAAGATTAACATTGTTAACCACCATACAGTCAACAGTGCTGAGTCCAATCCCTTGGAAAAAAATATAATGTATTAATGAAATGGCCAATATCAACCCCTGTGGAAAACACAATTACTCCAACAGTGCTGAGACCATCCAAATTACAAAATGTTAAAGAAATGTTATATAGCTGTAAACCCAGCCAAATAAAGATTCACTATACCCCCAGTTATTAAAAATTGTTGTTGCTAGTGCCCACTATATGGCTGGGCAAAACCAAAAAACAATTGATGCATTGCCTGGTACACCCAATGACTTTAGCTTGTTAGAATGCTGTGAGACAAAAAATCAATAAGACAGACTAATTAACATATACAGTGGTAGCATGAAACACAAACAAACTCAAAAACTCCCAATATTATTCTAAACCAATAAGTGTGGAGCTCAATATTTAATTCACTCTAAACCAAGTCAAACAGGTCCCCAAAATGCATTTGAACAACTACAACAGATATCCTGGCTGTTATGGACAAAAAGAACTAGCTGTTATCCCCAAAGTAACAAAATTAGTTGTTCCTCCATAAATGGTAAACTATATAATCCACACAATTGTAATAACAATTGCCCCTTCAGTTATTGAGAAAAGAAATAAGACTGCTTAGTTATAACCATGTCCTATCCCAATAACCTGAAACAAACAGGGTATGGACCATCGTACACCATAGGATGAAAAGTATTGCTCAAAACTGCTTAATCAGGTCCTAACAATGCCCTAGTTTCAAAACAGATTGTTAACCAATAAACGAGGCACCAAAAAAGCAATTCCATAGAAACGGACAATATTCATTATATAACAGAAATTCAAATTACTGTGAACAAAGGAAATGACAACTTCCCTGGAGTTTACCGAATTAGTTATTGTCCTTTCATAACAAGCAGACTGTATAATCCACACATTTCAAATAAAAGTCCCCTTCAGTTGTTACAAAGAGAAAAATCCCATAGGTCTGAAGTACATTAGCAGTAGTTATAATAAAAAACTGCTTGTAAGTATAACCGTATACTATCCTGAGTTCAAAAAAGCTGAGGCCATAGAGGGCGATGTGCAAAAAATGTTCCACCAAGCTGGAAAAGCTTAGTTCTGTCCAAAAAATGCTTCAGTGACAAAAATTAATCAACGTCTGATACATAAAGCACCAGCAAAAAGAAGATCCCCCAAGGATGGACGATAGTTATGAATAGGCAGATTAGTGTGTAAAAAACAAACACCAGGCATATCCCAGATCCCTATGAACACTTGAAATCCAAAACTGTCAGGCTTCCATGAAATATACAATCACCAAAGCACAATAACATCAAATAGGGCCCAATCCATAACGCTGAGGCAGCGTATGATGCAAACCTCTTCAGAATTGGAAATAATCCCAAATAAGCGAGCACATAGTCCATAGTAGATGGAAACCTCATATATTCTTGGCAAAAGCCATATCAGCCACAAAAATGAAAACCAAAACGGACAAGAACGAATTCCAAAAAGTGTTCAATGCCCATGAACCACAGGCCAACCGCAGAGAAAAGAAGCAATTCTAGTATGAAAAAATCTGTGCATGTACAGCAACTGCAAGGTCCCAAACCAAACGTAATCCAAAGCAGAAAATAGACCAGCAGACTGTGGCAAGAAACCAATATTTAATGTTATGTACTAAAAGCACATATTATACAACCTCCCCCCCCAATTAATATTCAAAAACATGCACGCTGATTGGTCAGCGTGCACGTTGTAAATCAGAGTTATAGTAATGGAAAAAGGTCCGGTCGCCCGGACTTTTTCCATTACTATAACTCTTTTTTCTCACTGTTTCGCTATGTTAAACAAGTTTAACATAGCGAGACAGCTTTAAAAAAAGCAACGGAGGTTCTCTGTTGCTTTTTTAAAGCTGTCTCGCTATGTTAAACTCCTTTAACATAGCAAGACAGTTTGTAAACAGCAACGGAGATCTTGCTTTCCCCGTTGCTTTTTTCAAAACTGTCTCGCTATGTTAAATGGGTTTAACATACCGAGACAGCTTTAAAAAAAGCAACGGAGATTCTCTGTTGCTTTTTTTAAAGCTGTCTCGCTATGTTAAACCCATTTAACATAGCGAAAACAGCTTGTAAAAAGCAACAGAGATCTTGCTTTCTCTTTTGCTTTTGCCCACAATTCTGATGTACTGCGTAGGCATACGCATGCGCAGTACATCAGAACTGCCGCAGAATACCAGACAGCTGTGAAGGGCAGCAAGGAGGCATTATACAATGCCATTATTTAAGAAAAGTAATTATTTTTTTTCTTAAATAATGTCATTGTATAATAGCAATAACCCACTTCTGGGCATGGGTAATGCTGGATTTACCCACGGTTGGCTTTGTCTGGCCACTCAGGCTTCGCCCTCGTGACCAAACCAAGCCAACCGTGAGTAAATCCAGCATTACCCACACCCAGGCATGGGTTATTGCTATAATAATAAAGGCGAAAGAAACAGACTAGTTTCTGCTTAGTAAATCACATATCCTTCACCAGTGTATAGAACATGAATAAACTAACTCCTTAGTCAATAATAACAACATGTGACTGGTTAAAGGTGCTCATTTAGTCCGGGTGCAAACAAACCACCCAGCTTAATGATCCATTTTTTCCTTTTTTATTCAGCAACTCATGCCAGCCTGACTTATTGGATCTCATGTCCAAAATTTGATTGGTCTGCTGCTACTTTCCCTGTGTGGCTTTAGAGTGGGAATTTAATGTTGTGGTGAGTTTTATTGCAATGCATTCTACTATGTGACCTGGCAGTCCATTTTTCAGGGTTTTTTCCCCTTTTCTTCACTGTGGTGTGACCATGAAGTTGGTAGATATATTTTTGGGGTATATGTGGGGCTTGCTCCTTGCTCAAAAAAAATTTTTTTTTTGTTTTTTATGTATTATCATCTCACCATTTTTGGCATGCAATTTACAATAAATGGTGAGCTGAAAAACTGTGCTTCTCTTTTGCTTAGGTAAATGAAAGAAAAGAAAGAAAAAGAGAGAAAAAACAAAACAAAACAAAAAAAACACATTTGTCTCACTTACATCAGGGTTCACGTGAGGGGGTTACTAAGACCTTTGTGTCCTTTGCTTCTCTACATGTGTAACAGGATGGTGTATCTCTGAATTTTGTCTGGCTTGTTGGGAGGTGGAGAAAGACTCCACACATAGTTATGTACGGTGATGTGGATAATGGAAGGGAACTGTAGTCATTATCCTGAGGGATGTCCTGGCATAGACCTCAGTCCACCATTGTCGTGCATATACACTATTCTCAGGGATCATACACCAGTTGAATATACTATAGGAACAGACATACTGTACTTGATAAATGGTACATACCATTGTCAGTGAGGTTGCTGAACACTGAGAACCACATCTAATGCTGGTGTTGTAGCACTACAGTTCTTCTGGGGAGTAAAACAATGCATTTTTCCACACTTGTAACACTCCACAGTTTGCACAGATTTAGTATTTTTGCCACTTAGGTCCATGGGCATACAAAAGACATGAGATGTCCCAGATATGGCTATGAGTCTGCACAGTTTCCTGTTCAGGCTAAAGTTGTCCCCTGACCCATGCCAGAACAACACTGAGAAGCACAACATACTTACTGCTGCCACATGTACATGTGGATTGCCTCACTTCACAGGTGATGCGAAACAGGGGTCTTGACAATATTGGGAAGATTTATGTGCTGTTGGCTAGGGGTTTAACATGTATAAACAGCCACCAGCTCACACATATACTCCTTGGATATATTATGTATATAACCAGCAACCACCTTACAAATACCACAGGTTGTCATGCCTGAATGTAAAATTCATTGAAATGGTAAATTCTCCCAGGCAAAAAATGGCATCCTGCTGGAGACCCTGGTTGGCAAACGCTTAGGAATGAGACATTTGATAGCACATTCTATGATCATGTCTAGTGGGGTCATATACACCGCCATAGGATGAGCTGATGTATCTGCCCAGGGATCACCCTCATCATCAGTGGCAGTTACCCTTGGACATCACCAGTTTCACTTGAGATGAAGATGACATCAGGGGTCAGTGTGTTGGTGGCTAGCAACACCATTTCTGATATGAGAGTCTCTCTGCCCATTATGCACTGATTAAGCAAGGTGGCTGACCATTATACAGGCACAGGCAGAGACAAATGTAGCCATAGCTGAGCTGTTTGGGATAGCATATGGTCTGTAAGTGGGGTACCTGGATCAGATGTGCAGCATTACAGAAAGGTGGTGTAGGTTGTCTGTACACCACAGATGCCCTTGTGTGGCCACCTAACACAGCCACAACTATTCCCATGGCTAATCCATCTCTGCCTCTGGTAGAGAAGTCCACCATAAGAGGGGAAGAGCTCTGTCTAGAACCCATATCACTACCACCTACACACAACAAAGCACCACCACCTTCACACCACCATTCAATACTGAGAAACACTGAGGGTCATCACGGATATAGATGTAGGCAGGGTGTTCTTACTGAGACTACCTGTAACATATTCTGGCATTCCAACTCATTGAGCACTTCCTCCTGTTTGTGTGTTGTGGATCATACCTATGACCTTCCTAGCAGAGGGCTGCCCCATGAATGGAGATATAGGTGGTTCACACAAATAAATATTCTGAGAGTGTTCGTGACCCATCAACCAGAACATCAGCAAAGTGCTGCATCATCTGCTGAAGCTGTGTCCATCCATTCATACACACACACACACACACACACACACACACACACACACACACACACACACACACACACATACAAACACATCTACCCACAAACTCCCAGTCACAACACGCTGAAGGCACCACCCTCTCCCTTCACAGTCTGTCTGTCTGTGTGGCTCCACCCACTCACCCATCCATGGTTCTCATATTCCAGACATCTTTAATCCTCTCGCCCACCCCTACACACACACACACACACACACACACACACACACACACACACACACACACACACACACACACACACACACACACACACACACACACAATGCCCATTGAAGACACTTGTCATTCTGTCCTTCCCCACCTGTGCATATGATGGCAATAGTACCCTTCTTTCAGTACTTCATTACCTGGGTAACTTTGTCTGATGCAATATGTGAATAGTCCGTGCTTGGCATAGTTAAGCCTCAGTGTAGTATTGCATGCTTCAATTTGCTATTGTATGCCATGCTTATTCTGGCTCATAGTTATATACCAGATGCTACCTGTCAGCTAGTCCCACAGCGTACTGAGTCCACATCCACCTTGCATAGTCATCCCTTGCAGCTGGCACCTTCATCAGGTTACTTTTTCAATGACTCAGAGACTTCTTCCATCCAAATGTCTCTCCTCTGCTTTATCTGTTTGCAGTGCAATATGTTGTGAAATACTACATACACAAGAAAGATTTTGCTACATGTTCTAGAGATATATTGCAGTACTCCACAAGACACAGCAGAAGCAGGCCTTTATCTGTCTAAACAGGCACTGAGAAATGAATCAGATCTGCCACAGGGTAATGTTATATGCATTCACTGTCATGGTCTGTGGGTTTTTAATTGGTGTCATTAGCCATGAACTCCAGGGTATATCCAACATCATCCTGCACAAACCACTAATATAATTATCATGTGAGCCAAATGTGGGAGATCTGGACAATGCTTGGGTAGCCTGCTGTGCATTGCAGACCAGATGGTAGTTGGTGGAGTGGAACTCCATACAACAGATATACTGTTTCCTGCATAGTGTCTCTGTTCATGTGGTAGAGTTCCACTATTTCTGTGTCATGGACGGCATGGTACAGTAGCCATAAATGGATAACATGGCTGGACCAAGAGCAAAGATGTGAACCTTCACAACTGCTGTCAGTGAGAATGCACTTTTGCATATACATTTTTAATAATGTGGTGATTATCTTGTTCATGTTTTCATGGTCTGTCTTCCATAATTCCAGGATTTCACTGTGATCAATAGTTCTGGTAGTAGCATCTCATCGAACAAAATATATATGTGTCTAATCATGCCACCATCATTTTACCCACATTTGCATATCTCATTACCCTTATTTTAATAATGTTGCTCATTTATGTCATTATACCATAATTTACATATTATACACAGCACAGCATTTCAAGGTCTACTGCAATTCTGCGTACTGTGTCTCAAATCGCACCCACCCAGCACATAGCCACTCTTCATGCAAATTCAGCTACTCTAACATGCAAAATGTTTCTGAATCTCAGGGATGGTTTAATGTTTATGTTTACCAGTTTGTCAATGATGCCTGTTTGAGGGATACTATCAAAATCCTTGACCAGGTCCATAAATGCCTGCATACTACATAACTTTCATCAAATTCTTTGGTTACATTTTCAAAAGCATTTTCATATATGATCCTGAGCGGTTTATTTTATTTATTAAACATTAATTAACCATGTAAGTGGTCTAACTTATAGACCCTTTTCAGCTATGGTCTGGGTTATAAAGGCAATGGTAATGCAATTTATATATGGACAGCATAGAGTAACCAATGAACCAGAATGCCTTTTGGCAGCGAGAGTAAGCCAGAGTACCTGGAGAAAACTTATACTTAAATGTAGATAATAATCATACTCCACATAGGCTGTTCCTGGAAGTCAGGAATGAACCATGGAGAAGTGAGGCAGACATTGTATCACTGAATCATTAATAACAGAACAGTAATCAAGCATCCTACATCTGCAACAAATAAATAATGGGGATATAATCCTACATGCTGAGACAAATGTTCTGTGACAGTAGGGCATGCAAACAGGTCACATGTGCATAAATCCATTATTTGAACAAACACATACTAGAAAAGCAAATGTGATGTGGTATATCCATCCATTCATCCATCCATCCATCCATCCATCCATCCATCCATCCATCCATCCATCCATCCATCCATCCATCCATTCATCCATAACCCCTTTTCCTATTTTTGCACTTCATCAGTGACAATCGTCTAGAGCCAATGTTCACACCAATGGGTCACTATAACAGTATTAAATTGGAAGACCTGATCCACTCACACCAGGTAAAATATACCCTGAAGATACATATAGGTTCATAGATTCATAGGTTCATTGAACAAACACATACTAGAAAAGCAAATGTGATGTGGTATATCCATCCATTCAATGAACCTATGAACCTATGGACCTCTTCAAGAGGAACCTTGACGATTGGATGGGAGAAAGGAAATTCACCGCAGGGATCACGTCAGTTGCCCTGCTAGACAGGGGTCCAGGAAAGTAAATAATGTGGGAAGAAATAGCCAGGGAATTGTTATGGCTAGGCTTGTATAGGCCCTGGGGATGATAGCCTGGTACCACCCCATGAACCTATGAACCATTCCATAGGATCAGTAACATGTAGTGATAAATGATACAGCATGCAAGCTGTACAGCACACAATGCATATGTTTGTGTGTGTGTGTGTGTGTGTGTGTGTGTGGGGGGGGGGTAATACTACAGCATGAAACGGATAATGTGAAGCAAGTAGCAGAGAGCACAGTAAGCTAGATCATATGAAAGTCTGTGGCTAAAGAGTCTGATGAAAAAAAAAGTGCCAAGATTAGAGGATGTATGCACATCAGTATGGTCCACATGTGCTCAGAAGTTTTAATATGAGAAGACACTTGCTACTTTATAGGTGTCACTGTACTGCTTAAATCTGATTTTTCACCGTAACTGAGGAGGTGATTACTGGAAAGTAGAATCAAGGAGGGAGCAAACAGATCAAAACACACCAAGGGGAAACAGGAAAGGTAAAAATGGAAGGGAGTGAGGGTATAATTTTTTTTGTTTTCTTTTTTTTTTTTTTTTTTGTGAGACAGGTGCCCATTTTTTGTTTTTCCAAAGGAAAAATTGAGGGAATGATGTAAGGGAAGGTAAAGGCCTGAGTTTATGTAGTCGGGGTAAATACACTAACACATAACAATGAATAAAGACTGACAGGGGAGGGTAGCAGGGGTAAACACACTAACACATAGCAATGAATAAAGACTGACAGGGGGTAGTAGGGCTAAACACACTTAACACATAACAGTGACAGAATATAACAGTGAATAAGACTACCAGGGGAGGCTCTGACACACCAGAAGAAGGGGAGGACAGTTGAGTCAAGGTGAGGAGGACTGAACAACAAACAGGGGAAAGTTGATACAAAATGGTGGGCTACACCAGGATAGGAGATATGTTGGGTACTGTCTGCAATACCACACTGGCCATGTGATTCCCAGTGGAAGGTCAGACAACATCCTGATCACCTTCCTCACTGGGTCCTGCCCGATGTGATCCTGGCAGGTGTTAATAGTGATTCAGTTCTTCCAATTACAAGAGGAGCCTTCAAGATGACCCGGGTAGACATCCCTCCATTGCTCCAACATCTCCCCGACGACCTCCACCAGTTGCCTGTGGGTTACAAACTTACAACACTTGGCAGTGCTACTGGTAAGAATGATGGTTCCAACCAGTGAAGCTCAACCAGAGGAAATACATGTTGTCCCCTTACTGTCTCCTACTGTAGCTACTGGACAGGCAGCCCATAATATTGCCTAGGGAGACACAAGGCCTAGTAGGCCCACTGGAAGACTGTTGTGGCATTTACTGTACATGATTTCAAAATAAAGGAAAATAAATAAACATAAAAAGTAGAAAGAAAGAATATCAACAAAGTGAGAGGAGAGAGAGAGTGAAATAAATTGGCATAACATCAGCATGTTAACTCTATAATGCACATATGATTACTGACATCAAATAAATTATAAGTACAGCTGCAAAAACCTAAGAAGCTGATTAGCAGCATGGATGTCTGATAAGTAAAGTGTACTGTGCTGCAATGTGCTGCCCTAACAAGGTGGTCACAGGTACACATTCTGACAGAGTACTACTTGTGCCAGGTGTAGGAGTGCTGCTCTACCTAGAAAGTGCTGGGGCGTCACCACATCACTGCCAGTTGTTAACTACCTTTCCTTCAATACCTATCCTGTACTGTAACACTTGAATAAGTACAGGACTAAAACAGGAACGGTTGCAGAGACTACCTCAATAACAGCTCAGTTATGTCCTGAAGTAGCAATGCATATGCACCTAAATATACCTACACATATCACTCTAGGGTCACTTACATGCATGCTGCTACCACATAATTAATGCAATAATCAGATTTTCTAAAGCAAGTACACTGAAATAAAATAAAGTAATATACACCCTGCCCTGTGTCTGGAAAGCATTTAAATCCTCCCCCTCCTGTGTAGGAGATGATTCTCCTATATGGTCTCAGGAGCTGTAAAATAAAATGTAGTTACATGCCTGCAACCTACTCTGAATTAAGCAGGAAAGCAATCATCCTGGTGGACTAAACAGATACTTACAGTGCATCTTAGGTGTTCTTACTCTGAATTCTTCTTCCCATCAGCTCAGAAGGTCAGGATCGCACCACTCATGGTCACCATGGTGATATGCTGGTGGCATTTATGATTGCCCTGGCAAGACAGTGCAAGGCATCCACCTTTTACTGGATGTCCCCAAGCAGGCACTGCCAGTGGTCCCTATGTAGCAAATGCAGGAAGATTTGGATTCTTTACTGTGCTACAGTACCATTAGAAGCCATGGCCATTCTCCATGTTTCTTTCCAGAGAATTATGTCTGGCCTTTTGCAGTCATGCTTGTTGTGTGATTCTGCACATGCCATGCAACATAGGGCATCATAGCAGCACAGACTTTGGCAGGGTATCTAAAATGTACCAATCAAAATATTGGCAAGTCAGGGAGGCATAAAGGTGTGAGAAATGGCATAAATCTATGGAATGACTGTATGAGCCTAGCTGTGAGAGCAAATGTGGTCTTTTGCATCTCCATCAAATGCAAATGTAAATATATATTGCATGATGTCACTGGCCTGCCCGCAAATGCTCTGTGTACTTCACAGGTTCTCATCTGGGTTCATGAGAGTAAGACAGTCTCTTAGCGTGAATATGCCTTTAGGGTTGATGCATAAAAACTTTCATGTGTTGAGTCATCATTAGCACAGCTGCCATGATCAGAGCCTTGAATTTACATGATATAAACCCTGGCTGTGAGCAAGAGCTTCATTGGGCAAAAGAAAATTACTTAGCTACAATCCAATCAATACTCTGGCAGAGGTGCACAAGATTTGCAGAAAAGAAGCTACATATCTCCTTTGTGAGTTAATGTTAACTTTTTCTTACTTTTCACTTATCTGATCTGCCTTCAGCATGTATCTGTATAACTGCTTATGCAATGTGCTGAAAGAAAGTAGTCAGACCATTAGTATGCTACTGCTACAGTAAAAATCGCAATCAAATCAGATGGACTAATCAAAAGGGAAAGTTACCTATGGCCAAACAGATTGACATGAATTCGGCACTGAATTTACAAAATATAGCTTTTGTAAGTAATGTGTACTGTCATTGTGAAACTTAGTACAAGATTATGCTGATGTCAGGTGTGTCTGCTGTTGTTGAATGAGCCAGTGTTCATGTTTTTTTCAACAGTTACAGAAGAGATAGTACAAGCCTTGTTTACAAGCAGTCATGCATTTATTCCTGTATGTATGTTATAATGTCATTGCATTTGGAGAGTTTTTTTCAGGGGTGGAGTATTGGATACAACAGCAATATCAACAGCAACAACAGCACCGAGGTTGCAGTAAACATTACTGGAGATTATTGTTAAGGTATTTAGATATACGTACACACACATACTATGACTGCTTGTCACTAGACACAGTACAAGCTGGAATGTAATACACACACACAACTGTACAACATCACAGATCTGGACAGTGACACCACTATAGGACAGGATATATAGAATATCTTCATGGTGATGCACAGTAGTGCATGCCACTGAAATGACCAGTATTCCCACTCTGGTTAAGGAACCCATACCTTGCTTGCATACGGTTTGCCAATCCGCATGTTATGTGTCTTTTGCTAAGTGTGATATGTGTCTATAAAGATACATACAATCCCATGCAGTAAATGACATGCCAAATGTCAGATTGGCTATGCGCAAGTATCACACAGAGAACAGCTGGCAGGGCTGCTTGAAAGAAGTCTCTTGTTGAATGAAGTGAGTCAAATATAAACCAAGCATAGCAATATACAGGCTACCTTGTTACCTTAATGAGGGGTGGGGGAAATGTTATAATTTTATATGTGGTACAAGCATGGTTAATCATCAGGTGTGCATATTATAATATCTATATATGTGTGCATGTGCGGGTGCATGTTCGTGTGTGTGTGTGTGTGTGTGTGTGTGTGTGTGTGTGTGTGTGTGTGTGTGTGTGTGTGTGTGTGTATGTGTGTGTGTGTATATATAATATACATATATATTTTATAGACAGCAGCATCACATGGACAGTAGATTGTAAAAGCTTGTGTGTAAGAAATGTATCTATAGCCATATATTCCTAGAAGTTATTCTTTCCTCACACATTGTTAATGCCTGACACATGGATCTCCCAGAAATGCAAGTTTTCCTGTGTAGAGAATGAGATCTTGCAGCAGACTCTCCATTTCCTGTGGTCACCCATGAGAAATCTAACTGACCCAACCCTGTCCATGCCTGGCTGGATGTGGTTAATGATATCAGTGCTGTCAGTGGCCAGAGATGACATAACCAGCAAGTCAGATGTCAGGCTGTCCACAACTGCAAAAGTGTATGCTGCCACCCTGGCACACGAGATTAGGGTGTTGGGAGGTTGTCTAGTGACTGAATCACCATTAGCTGAGACAAAGGAGTTCCTTGCCTCTCTGCATGGAGGATCAGAGACATTAGTATCCCACAGTGGGGTATTAGATAGTGGAGAAGAAGCGCATCATATTTCTAGAGTCTCCATTGAAGATGCCCTAGGTGGTACTGTGGTGAATACATGCTGCTTAACTGTGTAGCATACTGCATATCACTAAATGTAGGTTTCTTTATTTTATAGGAACATCAGGGTATGAAAGCAGAAGAGCACCTTCACAAGATAAGCTCTATCTTACTAAGTTATATTGTTGTATGCCATGCTTATCATTTTTTCACTGGGATTAACATAATGGTGATGGGTCTTACTTACTGTGCACATTTTTCTTTGGTGTTTTCACAGGTGGTGTACTATCTGGAGCCTTGGCTGTGTATTTGCTTATTGTCGGAGATGACATTTGACACTGTCAAAGGGGTAAGGAATGTAGAATTCAGATACCTTACCCAATCAGTGGGCATGGTGTCTGTGCCCGTAGAACTCACACCAAATGCAAAGGTAGCTATTACAGGACAGAATTTCACTGACAGATCTAGCTGAGAAGGGATGTCTCTCCCTGCAGCACATTCCCCAATGTTTGATACAAGCTCCACTGGGCATAGGGAGGACAGGAGTGGTCAGTGTGCTAGTGGTCAAAGACACCATAGGTACTGGTCCCCAGAATAAGCTGCTTGAATGTCCATAACAGCAAATATGCAAGGTCATCATAAAGGCACAGGTGAGCAATACCTCAATCTTTGCAGAGACGGTCTGCATTTTATAGGCTGTGTGAGATGATCTGAGGGATTGCATGCCTCATATGTGTGACACCCTGGACATGTTCCATTGGTAGATTGCATGGCTAAGGTTCCCCTGTGCTCACAAGATGAATGGCAGGCATGGGTCACATGGCTAGTCAACTTCAGCATCAAACATTGGTAGTTGTCATGGGCATGGCAGGCCTAGGTTATGCATACACAGTGCTACCACTGCCATCCCACCATCTTGTGTGGAGGTGCATAAAGTCAGAAGAGAACATCCACAAGGACATGTTGCTTGTGCCACAGACATGCCCAGTGCAGGCCATTGCTCACATTTGCACATTATGCCTATGTCTATGCAAGGGCTTGTAAGTGCCTGTGATCCTCCAAGGAGAGTGAGCTCCCATAGATGAGGGCAGGATCATGATGCCTACACTTCACCTGTAGGTCCCCTTGACCCGTCTATACAAACCTCCCATGGTGCTACAAATCTGCTGAGGCTGTGTCTCATTTGACACATGGTCATACACCACTACTACCCAGTTTAGACACATACACACACACACACACACACACACACACACTCACACACACACACACACACACACACACACACACACACACACACACACACACACACACACACACACACACACACACACACACACACACACACACACACACAACACACAAACACAGACATACACACACACTGTAGCAGTACATCCTTCCACAGCAGTTTACCTTAGGATCCAACCTACATTTTACACACACAACACACATTTTTTTTTTCAATTAAAACATCAAGCACACATTTCCCTGGAGAAGACACTGCACATTGTGCCCCTCCTCACATTTGCAAATGATGATAACTGCCCCCTGCATAATTGTCATCTGGCCTCTGTACTTGGTTACTTGGGTAGAATATGCCTGATCCACAGGGTGGTCAGTATATGCAAGAATAAGCAAAGCCTGGTTGTTGGTTTGCATACATCAGCTTTGCTGCTAAGTATTTAATCTGATCCATAGTTATATGTCAGCTGCTGCCTCTTGACTAGTGCTGTGGCATATTAAGTTTGTCTTTGTCTGGCATGCTCATCCTCTGCTATTTGGCACAGCACTATCTTGTCATGTTGCTTGGCCTTCACTGCCAGATGTAGTGGAACATGTTAATCCAGCATGCATACTCCCTACTGCAACAATTTCATCAACATTGTATTGTTCAATACTACACATACTTTTGTTTTATTTTATTTTATTTTTATTCATTTTGCTTTGTTTACTGGGAAGATCTGACTGGGCAGAAATAGTCCCTTTTCAGTGGAGGCTTGGGGAGAAATGCTCCCACATATATACAGTATGAGTAGAAAGTCATTTCTTAAAAAAAAATAAAATAAAAAAAGGTAAATTAGAATGCAATTTTTCAGAAAAAAATACATATCATGCAAAACTGAAACATTTAAAATTCGGTTAAACATAATTAAAAGTATAAGTATAAATCATCTAGTCCTTAGACAAAGATATACAAGAATTTGCACATAGATACAGTAAGATATACAATTAAAAGAGATGGGATATGCTATGCTTAAGTTTGTTGGTTGCTGGACCTGAAAGGGGAAGTTCTTATGGGGAAAATGGGGAGTGATATCTTTACTGGGAATGGGAGTGTTGGAAGAGGAGCAAGTGGCAGAGGACTGGGATAATATAGAAGTAGTAATGCCTAAAGATAATAGTGTGATAACAGAAGTATTTGAGGTGAGATATTTACTAAAAATTGCTTGTGGGATGTTTTTTTGAGTAAGAAATTAGAAGAAGATGGAGACAGGCAGAGGATTATTAGAAGACAGGATTAGGAGATTAGGGAAATGTGGGGGAGAATAACTAGGCCAGTGGTAGAGCCAAATGTTTTAGGTTTTAGAGTGATAGCATGAAGGCTTGTGTAAAGACTATGTCATATTATCTTGGAGATGAGCAAGAAAATAGTTTTGTGCCAGGGTCATACTGAGGGCATCACCAGATGAATCCAAGCAGCAAAAGTATGTATTCAACAGCCCAAACACACATTGGACAATGAGCCTGGTTTGAGACAGGTATAGTTTTAGCCATATTCTGCTATAAGCTGTGGACTTCTGGTTGTTCTCTTTAACCATGGCTATCGGACATATATAGCATTGCCAATGAGATGCCTCTGGGGAAAATCACCTATTGTGAACCATTCATATAGTTTGCATGTGAGCCATATGTGGGAGTCATGGGTACTACCTGGGTGGCCTGCAGCCACATTTTAGTTTACACTCTGTGCATTACAGATCACCTAACAGTTGATGGAGGGTAACCTTTACAGTTGATGTACTTTCTTCTTAGCTCACGAGGTACAGCCTTTATTTCAACATGACTGTGGTTTATGGCCCCCGGTGCCTTGGGGAAATGGGCTAAGTCATAAAAGTCCTAAATGGTGTTGACACTTACCATGTATACTCCCCACATGCTGTAGCATGACATTAAGGAACTGATGGAGTATCCTTGATGCTGATACCTGGGATAACCCTACTGTGTCAGCAATGGTCACTGATAGATCCTGTAGCTATTATTCTCAAAGCCAAACATATGTTGATATCCATAGGTTTAGGTACTGCATGACTCCCTCAGGTCTGCAGAAGAGGTCGAGACATCTCATTCAGATCTGACATGGTAACTCTATCCACATGGAAGTTGTCCAAAGAAGGGCACCTTTAAAACACAATGTAGGCAGCTGTGTTGATTGTGATTCCCCACTTGTGCTCAGTGTTTCCATAAATCACAGACATCATGCACGGTGATGCTCATAAAGCATACATCAGTTTTGCTGTTGTGTATATGCTGTGACAGGAAAAGTTTCTGTGTCAAAAGGTATGGAGAGAAAGCAAATACAGATACATTATTCAGCTGGTTATGTACTATAGCTTTACATTAAAGTGAAACAGACCCTTTGTTAACAAATGTAAGCATGTGAGAAGAGTACACATTTGAAATAAAAAAACATACACATTTGAAATTAACTTATTTCTTGATCTGTTTAAAATTAACCAACCAGACAAAACCATTAAATACATTAAGGTACTAGAATAACTTGGTTAACTAATCTGCATCATTTTGTTTGAAACTTGTGCACCAAATATTAGAGGGTAAACATTAGTTTGATTAATTATTTTATTAACATTATTAAACTGCTTTGGCTTTCTAACAATGCATTGAGCTTAGACGTACTCCTGCTTGCCATGTTTGTTTTCTGATGTAGACTTTTGATAAGCTATGTCTACCAGCTACACTGTCATTGTTTTTTATTCTTTGCATGTTTCTTGTATTATGTGCAATGGTGCAATTAATATGCCTCATGTCCTGGTCTTATATGAAAATGACAATTTGATCCAATTATGTTATCCAGTTATCAAAAAGATAAACAAATAAGAAAAGCCCCTCACTAGCATGATATTCACAGACTTCATCTAGGCAAATTTCGATACACTACTCTCAATGTCAAGAATAACTTTGAAGTTTCTTTATAAATGCACTGCTGTTATCAATTAGCATGACAGTTTCATTGCAGGAAGAAGCTCAATACCAGTGAAATCAATTACAAGAAGTCCATCTGTTTAGCTAATCATGCTAATTAATTATGAAAGCTAGTGTGGAGACTACCGTATTACATAGGGATGGCTACCGATATTACTGAACATGAAAAAGAAAGGCATTAAGTATACAAATGGAGAAAAAGCCATCGACTTGCACTAATAAAGGTCATTGCAAGTTGATGGCAATCAGGGCACTCAACAGCTGTAGAAATGCTCAGTACTCATAATTTCATCAAATGACTAAAGGACTATGTCACCTATCTAGGGCCCTACAAGGGGGGGGTTAAAGGAAAACTCCACCTTAGAGCTAAAAAAATCTGTTTTTTTTCACTGTCTTTATTTCCTGACCTATTTTAACACCTCAAAATCACTCTAAGTGATTTATTTGTAATTTTAGCTTGTTTTCCACAACATTGCTACCAATGGGGCTTGATGTATCAAGGTGATCTTGTTCTCCCTCAACCCTATCTCTTTCCTATAATGCTTTGTATAACTCATGCCAGACATAAGGAAGTAACTGTGAATTCCCATACCGCTGACATATAATGGGAAATGTGTGAGTCACTATTATCTTCTTTACCTTCTGTAAAATGACTGCTTCTTTTCTGTCTCTAATCACCCTCATTTATGTTTGGCTCAGTCCTTGTTTTACACTATACTTAGAAGTTATACAGCTACAGCCAGAAAAGTAACTAAATTGCAGTCTTTTGTTCAATGGTTTTATTTTGTAGTACAAGAGGAATTGATTCTGCAAGGGTCTCTCAGTGCATTTAAACACCACTGCAGTAGTGTGGGGGAGAGGAATGTCAGTGTATACATACAATAAGCATGGAATAATGGTGCTGTTTTGTATGATAGATGAAATAATCTTGTACTGTAATATTAGAAATCTTGTCTTAAGACTTATGACACTGGCTTATCATGAAACTTATTCTCTAAACTAACAGTACAAGGCATTTCATCTATCACACAGCACCCCTCTGTAGATTAGATCATTAATGGCTGATATGTTAAATGTCTGAAACACAAAACATTGAACAACATGTCGACCACTCATAATACCAATAACACAAATGACCAAACCCAATACATCAAAAAAGGAAATACATTTCCTTTACCTATGTGCTATTCTAAAAATGTAGCTCAAATTTGTCTAAAAAGGGTCCCCATACCTCTCAAATGGTTCACATTCCGTGAAGCATTCTGATTGTGGGCCACATTTTAACATCTGTTGCTCTGTTCCAATTTACACTGTACTAGCTCCAATTTGCTTGTAGGTAAGTACTAGACTTGCTGAACTTGTGGGCCATTTGAAGCCTATGTAGTTTTCCTTCCATTGGTGAGAATCAGACCCTGTACCTAGTGCCTGTGAGGTAAACCCCTTAACCATTGTACCAGTCCCCAACTTGCACTTTTTCATTGGCTCAAATGTAGATGCAGTGAAAAAGGAGCTACTCTCAGAGTATTTAACAAGCTCCTTAACACAACATAGCTTTTCATAGTTTTGTTTCCTACAATTTGACACTCTGTAGACTGCTTCTAGTGGGGAAATATAACTCAAGGAAGTAAGCAGCCTTTGTGGAGGTCCATAGTGTAGAAAAACTTAATTTTTATTCTGCTGAAAACACCAATGTAGTATGCAGAGTGGATTTTGACACAGAGGAATCAAAGGCATTAGCATTGTAACTTCAAAATCAAATTTAATGACAAACAAATGAAGTTCAAAAAGGAAGGCATCCACTCTCTAACATATATAAGTTAATCATTCCAGTGGGCTTTTTCAAAGTACAGCAAATATTTACAATTAGATGCCATATTAATTTCTGAACAGAACTCTGACAAAGTAGTTGGCAAAAGTAAAACAGTACCTACAGAGACCACTATATAGCATACTGTCTATGATTATAGAGTAGGCGACAACAACACAGATCGACCTTCTAGCTAGATGTAAATCTCCATCTGGCTTTGTCTCACACAGGTTAGGTCCCTTCCTTCATAAGGATGCACCCAAATTGTCTTCCTCTTTCCTTCTGTTTTATATGACTGCAACTAGACTATTCTGTGGACCCTCCTGAGACCTAAATTTTACAAATCTGCTATATGCTAGGGTACTGTGCTTTAAATACCTCTCCGTCCAGATGCCCCTTGGCACCTCAAACATCATTCCTTGTTTCTAGGTTAATTTTCAAAACGGGACCATCCAAAACAATGTAATCTTTCCTTTTTAGACAAATATATGTGTGTGTGTGTGTGTGTGTGTGTGTGTGTGTGTGTGTGTGTGTGTGTGTGTGTGTGTATGTATCTCTATCAATCTAGCTATATATATATATATATATATATATATATATATATATATATATATATATATATATATATATATTAACCTTTTTTGCTGTAAAATTGCAATACAGTAACTCCTAGGCTGGTACTGAATATTGCACTATAACTACAGGGTAGTAACTCCTAGGCTGGTACTGAATATTGCACTATAACTGCAGGGTAATAACTCCTAGGCTGGTACTGGATATTGCACTATAACTGCAGGGTAGTAACTCCTAAGCTGGTACTGAATATTGCACTATAACTGTAGGGTAGTAACTCCTACACTGCAGGATAGTAACTCCTAGGCTTGTACTGAATATTGCACTATAACTACAGGGTAGTAACTCCTAGGCTGGTACTGAATATTGCACTATAACTGCAGGGTAATAACTCCTAGGCTGGTACTGGATATTGCACTATAACTGCAGGGTAGTAACCCCTAAGCTGGTACTGAATATTGCACTATAACTGTAGGGTAGTAACTCCTACACTGCAGGGTAGTAACTCCTAAGCTGGTACTGAATATTGCACTGTAACTGCAAGGTAGTAACTCCTAGGCTCATAGGCGCCGGAACCATAGAGTGAAGGGGAGGGAGCACCCCCCCACATTTACAGCTGTGACGTAGACAATTAAAAGTAGCGTCTTCTTTAAAGACCTATGTGTGCATCACACGCCAATGTGGAAGTCCACTCCACACTTACACACGTGGAATTTAAAACTAACTGTTCTTTTCTGCTTTTAAGGAGAGTTATGCTGCCCCATCCCTTTTTGCTGAAATCACATTTGTTCCTGTCCTCCAAGTGTTTTTCCAGGTAAGGAGATGTCTCGCATTCATATTTGTTGTTGTTGCCTGAACTACCTGTTCCATTGAGCTTACTTGAGTGACAGTTTTGGAGAAGAGAGTTCTCTCCAGTGTGTGTGTGTGTGTGTGTCTCCCAATTTGGAGATTTGCCCAAACTAGCTGTTGACCAAAATTAAAAGTTCAGTCAAAACATTATGAACTGAGCAGCACTCGGCCTTTCAATGCATATTCAAAGCCTTTGCTGAATGAATAATTACCATCTGGGGAAACTAACGCATGACTTGCCATCACTTTGTTTTACATAGGATAGGTTTGCGGTTTTGCCACGTCCCTGAAAGTAAAATGATAAACAGTATGCTGCCAGAAAGACACACTTCATCTGACTCACACTTCGGTTACACTAACGTT
Organism: Protopterus annectens; assembly: GCF_019279795.1. Taxonomy (NCBI): domain Eukaryota; kingdom Metazoa; phylum Chordata; order Ceratodontiformes; family Protopteridae; genus Protopterus; species Protopterus annectens. The sequence goes on along the minus strand of NC_056737.1, from coordinate 1,803,761,042 downwards.
ATTTATGCAATAAAGTTAATTAATGCTTTTAGACTGTGTAATACATGGGACTTTTGAATATTTACCATATCTGTCACTTTTATTGTTTGAAGTTGCAAACTGATTATTTTATTGACTGTAAATGTTTTTTTTTTCTTATTGCATAACTAATCGCTAACTCTTTGGCATGTATTACTACTAAATCTGACATGAAAATAGACAAATGTTGTTTTCCTTTTTCCCATATTTTATTCCCTGTTCATGTGCTGCCTGTTATTTTACCCCATATATAGACATGTACTGTAAGGGCAGATCAGGACCAAGTAGCCAGGTAGCCTTCACTGTGTGCCCATCTTCCTTCCCAGTGCATAAGCTGAAAGTTAAAGCAGTTAACTCTCTGCTCATATAATTGTAATAAATAATTGAGATGTTTATCAACACATTTTTAAATTATACCCGTTTGTGTCCCCACAGATTTCCATGGATGCCGGTTCTTTAAATTCATCATCTTATCTCTGAAAAGTAGCTCTTCCTTATATTGATTTTGATGCATCACTTTTCTTAAGATGCTCCTCTTGTTAATGAAAGAAAATTTCTAAAAAAAGAATCTAATTCCAAATACATTTTGCAAGGTACTGATTTCCACAAGGATATCTAAAGCATTCTCTCTCATGTCCGTCCTTTGCTTTCCTTAAGGCAACACATATTCAGTCTAGTATACTGAGGATTGCAACACAGGTGGAGAAAAAAATAAACCCCAGACTTTATTATAGATATCTTATTTCTTATAAAGAAAATCTTGTTTACTAAGCCTTTGACTTCTGATTGTAAATTGTTGTACAGCTTTTTTGTTTTGATTTTAAAATACCTTTTAGTATACAGCACTGTGAAGAAAATGAGACCACTTATTACCTATGATGCACTACTCCTGTACTGATTCATCCAGTCACTGCCTCAAGAGTACAAAATCCTCACTGGTAACGCCATCTCTTCTTGCAGCTTAGTATTCATAATGTAAAATTACTCGTTGATTCATTTATAGTTACTAGGCATGCAGTCCAAGAGACCATTAATGAGCCTAGTTCAAATTTAAATTTCCCCAAAGCACACTGTCTGGTCAAGTGATTTGCTCTAGGTCACACAGTAGGCCAATAAAGGCTGAGGGAATCAAACCCTGTACCTGATCATTAACAATTCATAGCCTCAACAGTTTATAGCTTTAATCTTCTGCTCCCACTGCCAGACTAGGTATCATATCTTTAATGACAGTGGGGTGTTGTCACAAACTCAGAGATACATAGAAGCCTTAACACTCCATATATTTAGTCATATGTGAGATTATGGCAGTATGTAACATTATGGAAGAAGCATATTACAGACTTTACAATGCCATCAATAACCATTCTCTAACAAATGCCTGGTATAGGATGGTATAGCATGTTTTGTACTCTGTACTGGTTGGTCATCTCATAGAGCTCCCTTAGAGTGTCTCCTGTACCAGCCTACTGTTCTTGCCCCAGTTACATGAAAAGTAAAAGAAAATGCCAAAGGGTTTTGGCCGACTAAGTTTGAAATGACTGCAAGCTAGGAGCAGTTACTGAATCCCCAAACGATTTAACCATCATGCAGGAAGGTTTGTCCCAAACAATAACTGGTGCCAGAATCATGAACAGAAACTAAACTCCAAAGAATACATTATTGTATTCTTTGGGAAGTCATCTACTTCACGAAACTGCCAAATTGACAATGCCCCCTGAGAATTGACTCAGTTGTTTGGCATTTGGGAACTTGTGTGTACAGTGACTTAACTTTTGACCGACATGTACCCAGAGTCATAAAGTCTTTCTATATTGCACGGCTTATAAACAAATTGACTGTGACTAGATCTAGAGATGTTATTGTCCCCTTTATAAAGCCCTCATTAGGTCAATCATTTTATATAATGCCCACTTTGGCAAGTATCTGTCCAGACCCATGTAACAATTGGAATACCCACAGAGATACCTTACTAAAAGGATACAAGTCCTAAACAATAGGTCTTGCATGGGCCACCTCAAAGTCCATGCAAGACCTGTTGTTTTAGGTCTTGTATCCTACAGATAGTCAGTATCCTACAGAGTGCTTATACATGACATGTCTGGCATACAGAGCAACTTCTTACCTAATACAGATGGACCTACTTAACATCAGCAAGTCAAATGGTGTCAGAAATACTCAGTCCAGGTATCTAAATGGAATGTTATGGAGAGATGGATACATCACAGAGGCTACCATTGTTTCAGAACAGAGTATCAGTTCAAGTAAGGAAAAGGTTATCCCTGTCCATGTTCAATGCAACTTGGATCTAAGGATGGGTAATAGAAAATGTACTCCAGGATTGCACCTCATGCCACTAATGGACAGAGGCATTCCTAATTGTTGCATCCCTTACATGGTTCCCCACAAATTATCTATGGTATGATCACAGTTATTCTCACTAGGGCTAATATACAATTATCACCATGGGATAGGTAAGACCTATCAGAAAATGTTAAATCAAGCACCAAAATGGAATTGGCTAAGCTTAAAATGTCCTCCAAGTGAACCTATGTTGTGGTAGTAAATAGTTTTAAAAAATTGTCCTTTTTAGATCACTAAGTGCCCCTCTCATCCTCTGCCCCCCCCCCCCAAGTCTTCAACAGCTTCTGGAACCTATGCCTAGGCTGGTACTGAATATTGCACTATAACTGCAGGGTAGTAACTCGGCTGGCACTGAACATTACAGTATAACGGCAGTGTAGTAACTCCTAGGCTAGTACTGAATATTTCAGTAAAACTGCAGTATAGTAATTCCTAGGTTGGTACTAAATATTGCAGTATAAATGCAGGGGTAGTAACTGTTAGGCTGGTATTGAATATTGCACTATAACTGCAGTGTAGTAACTCCTAGGCCGGTACTGAATATTGCAGTATAACTGCAGGGTAGTAACTCCTTGGCTGGTACTGAATATTGCAGAATAACCCACAGTGTAATAACTCCTCAGCTGGTACTGAATATTGCAGTATAACTGCAGTGTAGTAACTCCTAGGCCGGTACTGAATGTTGCAGTATAACTGCAGGGTAGTAACTTTTAGGCTGGCACTGAGCAGAGCACAGAAGTAGAAAGGCATGCCACTGCTTATACAGTAGTAGGATTATGACAGAAGGCAGACAGAGACCTTTTGGGCTGGAACAGGTAAAACTAATTAGGGACAGCTGTTCAAGTCTGTATATTAAGATTACTCCTCATTCATGTAATTAGATTTACTTGCATCTAATCTTAGAAGGGAATTCTGGGAGGAATCTCAGGTGCTTTGTGCAGAAGGAAAAGATAGTCTGAAAGTGTTGAAGAGAAGCCTATTTCCCCGAGGAAGAAACTGCAACCTTTCTGAACTGGCTTTATCCCACGTATACAGAAAAGCCAGAGCAACTCTGTGTGTTGCTGCATGCCTTTTATAATATGTTGATGTATGTGTAAATGGATGCAAGCACTTAAAGGACTGAGGAACTGTTTCTTAATTTTTCCAAGGTGAAGTACCTGCTTGATGTTTATTTTGCTGTGAGATAATTCACTGAGAAAAGACTGTAGATATCAATATTTGGTTTTGGGTGAGAGCAAGTAATTTCCAGGTTATGTTTAAACTCTTTTTATTTCCAAACAGTAAAGTTTATGAAAACAGTATGCATATATATATATATATATATATATATATATATATATATATATATATATATATATATATATATATGTATATATACATACATACATACACACTTACATACATATGTGTGTGCAATCACACAACAACATGCACATACATAGAGGAATGATTTGTCTTGTTTGCTCTAGACTGATTGCCTAAAATTACTTCATCCAAAATGTTGACATTTTTTATTGGCAGGAACCAGCAAGAAAAATCTGTCCTGTCAAACTCTTTTTTTTTTTTTTTTTTTTTTTTTTATAGTTTGCAGCTATTCATCAACCATACCTCTCAACTGTACAGATTTTCAAGACTGCCCAGACTTTTGCCTCCTATTTGTGGTCCATTTTTCATAAAATTGTGTTTTTCTGGCAAATTAGTTGCACATTATTAAAGACAGAAGTTAGAAAATAATGACAGACATTTGAGTTTCAGACTTCATACCCTTCAGAAAATTCACACTAATGCAAAACCTATTATTCTATCAACTTTCTAAATTTGTAATAACAATATTTAAAAATTGTCCCTATTTTTAGATTTTTAGGCCTTTGTGCCACTTTTATTTATGACTTTGTCCATATTTCTTGCTCTATGAGGTTGAGAGGTATGCCATCAACCAAAGCCGGACAGAAAACTTGCCATTTCTACAAACATGCTATTTGATTGCAGCTAAGCCTGAAGTGCCAGTTTATTTTTTATCTTTTTATTTATTCTTGATTCATTCTGCTGTGCTGTCTATTTTGTGTTATCTACCGTCTCCTGTATGATTAGTGTAATATCTTTTTATTGATTGCATTATATTTTTAGTATTTTAGTATTGTCATTTTATAATAATTTGGTTACTGGTACATAGTCAAACTGTACTGTTGTTGAATGTTTTGTATTTGAAGTAATGTGATTGAATAAAATGTGTTTTGAAAAGAATAAATCATTATGGTTATTTATGGGAGATTGTTGATACCAGGGACATAACTCATTTTTTTTTTTTTCGTATTGTGCAATCTTGAAGTTGGCACATTTAAGTTAATGGGATAATGGCAGATGCAACCCTCACATGAGGTGGTACAGGGTGATCTGCTACCCTGTAAAAACACCTGTTATATACGTACTGCCTTAGTTTAATAATTCTCTTGTTAAATATTCTTATGGAGAAATAAAATCTGAATTATTTTGACTATTTACCTTAAACTCATAAAAGAATACTTACTAGTACATATTGACAGTATATTCTTTTGTACATATACTTACTGCCAATTGCAGTCTATCAGTTAATTTGCTTCTTTTTGTAAATTTTGTTTGCCTTTACCATGAGTCCCCCTCTAGAAATGGTCTCTATCTGTTAGGGTTAATCCAGGCAAGATGCTGTAAATACATATACATATCCCCAGATTTACTAAACTTCCGTGCAGGACTAGCTTAGCCCTGCACAGAAGCGCCAGTTTAGGAGCAGGACGGTAGCATCCCTGCATATTAAGAAGGCATGCTGCCCGAACTCCTAGGCTTACACGGAGCGTGTATGAGTGCAGGGGGTGTGTCTGAGAGCAGAGGTCTCAGAATAAACACAGCCCTGCAATGTAGAACAGCAGAAAGTGGTAAGAAATGAGTGGGACCTCTCATAGGTGTCCACATATCCCCACCAACAGTCCTCCACGTGTACACCAGCAACAGTACATACAAATTAAATGAAGAAACCCATGTATTTATATTTTTAAAAATCCGAGTACAGTTAACCGTAGGTGCACTGGATGTGCCCATTGCTTAGCTATGGTTAAAGCAGCTTAAAAGGCTGAAGAGCGTAACAAGGAAGATATATGCAAACTAAGAAGCACAGCAATAGTGTAGTGGGCAGCGCAGTCACCTAATGAGCAGGCATTCCTGCTTTGAGTCCCACTGCAGCGCAGTCTATTTTACATGGCAAAGCACATTATAACCAATATTTTTGTTGCAATACCCACTAAATAAAACATATTTATAAACTGGCGTACTGCAGGAAATACACATATGAAGTAGCAGTGTCAGAATGAATAAGGCACTAGTAAGCAGGTTTTAGCACAAATAAGCAGTAGTAAGCATATGTAAGCACTAGTAAGCTTGTTTAAGTGCGTTTGTGGGGGTAAGCACTGTCTACACAGATTAAGTAATGTGGAAGCTAAGTGAGTATAAGAAACTGTAACCGGAAGTTAGTAGTGCTAACCGCTGCACAAACATGTCCACACCTGCTTACAACTGCTTTAAAGTGCCTTAACCACTCTGTATCCATTGGCCCGTGTTCTTCCCAGCAACAAAATAAACAGCCTCTGCAAAGCTCTAACCCAAGACACTGTACATTACGGTCACAGTGGTTAACCACTAAGCCATCATAGCAGTACATAAGGTTGAGGTTTCAACAAACAAATCCTCACCGCAGAAAATCAAACTGAACATGTGAAAGGAATGTATGTACAGGATGATGTTGTATAAACAAACTAAAACTCAAGACAGGCAAAGAAACAAACTGTAAAGTCCAAAAACCAGGGACATAAACCACAAAACGGCTCCCAATGAAGAAGATTCAAGTCCTTTAATAGATGAAGATTTAAGTCCTATAATAGATAAAGCACTTTTCGTTTGTCACAATATGCAAACTTCCTCAGACAGATACAGCCACGTATAAAATTGCTTTAAGTACAAGGTCAATTAACAACTCAATTAGTCAATGAAGTCATTTAAAGGAATAAATTCACTTAAAAAACATTAACAGACACTGCTACACTAACTAAAATTACAAATGAAGACTTTTCTCAATAGACATAAAACCACTCACACAATTGTGATGTCTAAACATTACCATTAAAAACAGCATTATAAGGTAACACTAGAGTATAGTGCTGGAAAAATTTAACTTACACCCTAGTTGTGTGAATTGTAACACTAGAATGGTAGTCTACCTAGCTCAGTGCCAGTTCCGTTTAGTCTTTTATATTGGTAAAATGGAGAGGAGGTTTCGAGACCGCATCGATGAACACATTTATGCTATTGGAAAACACAAACTTGACAATGCCTTGGCTAAACACATTTCACTGCACCCTGATCACAGTTTTAAATTCATAGTGATTGACCAAGTTTTTCAGAACCCTTGTGGTGATCTGGTCCCATTAAAACTAGAAGAACTTGAGTTGAGTTGGCAGATCAGGTTAAACGCATATAACGTGCCCAGTTTGAATGAGGGCTGTTCCATTAGTAGCATTCTTAAGCTTAAGAGTCTCACTAGATGACACACCTTAGTTATAGTAACCACAACTAGGGTGTAAGTTAAATTTTTCCAGCACTATACTCTAGTCTAGATAACTTATAACGCTGTTTTTGATAGTAATGTTTAGACGTCACAATTGTGTGAGTGGATGTCTACTAAGAAAAGTCTTCATTTGTAATTTTAGTCAGTGTAGCGGTGTCTGTTAATGTTTTTTAAGTGAATTTATTCCTTTAAATGACTTCATTGACTAATTGAGTTGTTAATTGACCTTGTACTTAAAGCATTTTTATATGTGGCTGTATTTGTCTGAGGAAGTTTGCATATTGTGACAAACGAAAAGCGCTTTATCTATTAAAGGACTTGAATCTTCATCTATTAAAGGACTTGAATCTTCTTCATTGGGTGCCGTTTTGTGGTTTATGTCCCTGTTTTTGGAATTTACATGATGTTGTATAACCTGCTACATAACATAAATATGTAAACTAGAATACAGCAGTAAGGCCAGAAGTGAGGTGTTATTGCAATAAAGTGTTGAAGTCCCCAGGTCCCCATACAGTGTACGTACACATGAATCACAGATACCAGACACAGATTTAACATGTAACAAATAATAAATCAATGGGAAAAGGAAAATATAATGCTAATTAAATATTAAGCAATGCTAAGCATTGCACAGATCAGCTTACTTGGTGTAAGCAATATGTAGGCTGGCTAACTCAATCTGCCCAGTGATATACCCCTTTAAGCAATGCCAACATTAGGTAAGCAGGTGTGCCCATAGCTTAGCCTTTTCAAAACCATCCAATCACAGGAAAGTGCAGAATACCAGGTGTATTTAAACCCCACAGGCATGAATACTTTCTATAACTGGTTGCAGCTCCCTACTATAGGCAGAATGGCTGGAGATGGGGACGGCACCAGGAGTCCAGATTCATGGTATGGCTCCTGATAAAACATCAAGAACAGAGACTACTGCAGGGCCAGTACCAGGGCTCTCAGAATAAAGTGGATGCCTGGGACAGTCTCGTCCGTGACCTCAGCAGTGCCACTGGTATCCCCCGGACTGGTGAGCAGGTCAAGCATCACCATGCTGACCTGAAGCGGCGGAGGGGGGATCTCTAGGAGCAGTGGATCCAAGAATCAAGGCAGAAGCCAATGCCCCAGCACTGAGTAATTACCCATTCTACTATGTAGATAATGATTGCCTAGCTTGTGTATACTATGGATAGGTAATGGCTAAATATCACTTTATTTTCCTGACAGCTGCATATAAGTGGACTGCCAACCAGCAAGCCCATGCTGCTAGACTGCAAAGGCTGCATCATGAGGCAAGTTAGTAATAATTTAGCATGTACTGTCATAACAAATAAATATAACAGTTCTAGAAAGTATTGTACCAGTATAAACATGTATTGTGTTATGGGATGTACTGAATAAACTAGACAATATGGCAGGAAGACTGTCATATAGGTTGTGTGGAAATAAAGGTGTGATATCTTGTGAATAAAAGTGTAACCCCTGGAGTGCTTGTATATATTCTGCTTTCATATGTTGTAGTGATGCATTCTATAAATAGTACTGTTGTATTAAGCAGTGTTACCCACACTGTTGAACACAGATAAAATGTGTAGGAAGTTCAGTATAACAATGATGGAAGTCCCAAGAGGTCAGTCATATTGTACAACTGAGGGAGATTTACACAGTAAACATTGGAATGCTTCACACTAATTCCCTAATAGCAAAGTGTACTGTGATGTCACCTGAAATATTTTTACCACACACACCAGGGATTTGAATCTCGGGAGTGGTAGTAAGTTGTATGCATAATCATACCCCACAACAGTACAGAGTTTGTGAGAATGTTCAGATAGAAAGCTGCATGCATAATTAGACCCAACAACTGTACAGAATTTGCTAGAATGTTCAGATAGTAAGCTGTAAGCATAATCATAACCATCAACTGTACAGACTGTGGCAGAATGGTCAGATAGTAAGCTGTATGCATAGTCATACCCCTCATCTGTTCTGATCAGTCCAACACGTCCAGATAAATGGCCCAAATCCGCTGCCCGGTAAATTGTTCCCCTGACATAGTGTGATGATCCAAGAAATGTAGGCAGCTTTTACTGACATATAACTGATAGTCAGACCTGTACATAGTCAGAGAAGGTATATGAAAACAAACCTGTCATTGTAGCATCTCACCCAAAGTGTATGACAGCTATTCTCAAAATATGCCACATTAATACCTGCATCCTGTCAAGCTGTGACCAGAGCGTGTGCAATAACAGATTGTTAGGTATGTATATAACATCAACATGGAATCTGGGAGTATGTGTAGAATTTGTCAGGTAGTCTTAGCAAAGATTTTCTCCACAGCTATAACAGGTATGAGGTGTAGACTGTAGGTACAACACAGTTCACTTATATACTTGGCTACAAGCATGGAATCTGGGAGTATGTGTAGAAATTGTCAGGTAGTGTTAACACTGATTTTCTCAACAGCTATAACAGGTAAGAGGTGTAGACGATACGTAAGACACAGTCCATGTAGATACTAATCTACAAGCATACCATTGTACAAAGTAAGGACAGTGGGTAGTGTAATAATACGTGTAAGGGACAGATCACTGCAGTGACTAAGAAGGTTGTAAATACTACAGGGATAAATTACTTGTTAATGGACCTCTCTCTCTCACCCCCACCATATGTGCTACAATTACCCAATTACACACCTCGGTGTGTATGCGTACACTCCAAACTTCTGTCAGGATATATGTCCTATTGGTTTATAAATATTCACATTTGGTTCTATGCATGTGCCATGTTAAAATACTCCCATAATGGTGGCCTGTCGCCATCAATAAAACCTGCATGCTGTTGTAATGGCCAATGTTGTCCCATAAATGAATGTGTTCTGCTCGCTCTGCAACTGTCATAAATCTGGTGTCTTGGGTTAATGGGAATACCTATGCATGCTGTTATAACTAATCCTGACTGCTGTTGTCTATTACTAACTGATATCTTTCTTAAAACTGCAACACTATAGCTCGTATGGGAAGGCCAGTCCCAGCGGACACACCTGTCCCACCTCTGCTGGCCATGGCACCAGCACCAGTGTGTCTGGGGCCAAGCCTGGGACCTCCTCCTCCACTGACCCTGCACTACCTTCAGATGGAACCACCGCAGGGGATGGGGCTCGGCCCCTCCGGGAGCAGGGACAGAGAGGTACCTGTAACCCACCATCAAGTCCGGGCCGTGGTACCTTGTGAGCTCGACAAGGAGATTTGAGACAAACAATGCCAGCTTTATTGCACAATTAGAGGGTGAGCCTGCCCCTCCTACCCAGCCCCCAGCACAGCCACCTTTGGGGCCGTTAAGGTGCAGTGGTGACTGCCCATGGGTGGGGACCTCAGTCCCACAGTTTCCATTGGGGGGGCTCATGGGCTTGCGACCTCCAAACACGCCTCCCCGTCCAAGGTGTTTACCCCCCACATGTGTCATATACCACCCCAGTATGCATCTTGTTTGTCTTGTCTGTTAACCTACCCAACCCACCTCCCCAAATATACGTACTACCCTCCCTAACATCCCACTCTCTCACCTGAAAAAAGAAAGGGCAATCTGTTCCCATAAAAAAATCATGCCCCATACATAGCTGTCCATTTCGCACACGTGTTCACTGGATACATGTAATCTGGTCTAATTGGCATCACAACAAATTATTGTTGTCATCACCTCCCCCAAGTGGTTTGAGTGTCCAAATCTGCCTCCAGATTCAGTGTATATGCACAGCTGTAGCTGTACAAGAAATGGGCAGCTATGGACATTCCATATACCCTTCCTGCACATCCCTGGATATTTTTCCTTCTGTCTTTCCCTCTTTGTGCCCCTTTTTTCACCACTTTCCTATCAACCCCTTTTTCTTTTCTTTTAAAGAAATTAGCACGGGGTAAGCTGGAATAAGCACTTTTAAGCAGCAGTAAGTGGGTTTAAGCCTGTTTGCATGAGGGTAAGGTATGCCTACACATGTTAAGCAATTTAGAAGCTGAGTGTAGGAAACTATAATCAGACTTTAGCAGTGCTTACCTCTGCGCAAACCCACTTATAACTGCTTTGAATTGCCTTAATCACTCTGTATCCAATGGCCTGTGTTCTACCCAGCAACGAAATAAACAGCCTCTGCAAGGCTCAAACCCAGGACTATGCAAACCATACACAAAGTGATTCATCACTAAGCCATGCCAGATATACATAAAGCTGATGTTTTCAGAAACATAACACCCAGCCCAGTCATGCAACAGTGCATGGAATGTATACCAACATCTAGATGTATGTGTGTGTGTAAATATATTAATAGCTAAACAGATACAACATAGCTATATATGTAGATATATATATTCAGACATATATACATATATATATATATATATATATATAAATATAAATGAACATATATACATGCAAATGCCGACATCTACACATATATATGTCAACACCTATATGTCCACATATACACAGCAAGTTACATATATGTACACAGATATATATCTCCGTAGGTATATATGGACATAGTTATAAATATGTAAGCAAATATATATACCTATACAGGTATATATGGCCATACATGTGTAGATGGCAATGGTAGATTAACAGAAACATATATGTCCACTTGCACCATTAATGGTGTTAAGAAGCCTCAAATAATATACATCTTGTACGAATTGGCATACCCCCCCACAGCCAAACCCATCACCCTGCAATACACTACCAAGTTTATTTTACTTGATTTATTTAAATAGGGATTTAAATTATCTTTCTTTTATTTTTAATTGTTTATATTTCAATCCCCTCTCCCCCACCCACTAGGCGGGCTGACCAGTACAGGCCCATCCAACCCAGCCTCTTCTCTACCCATATTTTCTTTACCCACAGTCCCCCCCCCGCCACTGCACACACGCAGCCACCATCCCTTCTCTGGTAACCAGCCCGGAGAAACCACACTTTGCCCACCCTCCAATCCTCCTTCCCTCAGGACACATCTTGTACATTGTCCCAACCCAAGTATCTTCGGTCTTCCACACACTGTACTACATGCACATATGAACACAGCCATGCTTACCTTTAGAGACATGAGGTTACCGCAAAGAATAACACCTAATCTTTGGGTCATCCTGCATGGGATGAATCTTTTCTTGGTAATAGCAATAGACTTTACGGGTGACTTTGTTTACACCAATGGTTTTATTTTTAGGTATCACAAAGCATACGGCACTACAGATTCCCCTACTGATAACTAAACTATTTTTCAAATGAAGATGCACACAGCACCTTGCAGGACCACTGGTCTCACAGTATTATTGGTTAAAAATTGTGTTGGTAATTTAAATAAACAGCTCGAAATATTGAATTTAAACAATGATAAAATGGTTACATTTAATAATGAAACATGTCTGTCTGAAAAAGTCTTGATAATAAAGACGATGAAAGTGCTAAATAATACAGGAGTTTCGGCATTTTCTCTTCAATTCATTTAGAATTCATTTTGAATGCTTTTGTGTCACAGAGTTTGTTAATTGTTTAGTGATAATTATCTTCATTTTTTTCGTGCGGTCTGGTAACATATATATATATATATATATATATATATATATATATATATATATATATATAGATCTATATAGATATACATGTGAATACACATACACATGCAGACATATGTATAGTAATATACTTATGTAGTAGGCGAACACAATATGGTACAGCCACTATGCCTACAGTGAACACCCTAACAACTGGACACTGGATGACCCACACATACAAATGACATTCATTGCCTGCAACATATACCCACAAAGAGGTCATAGGATAAACACCACACACAGTTTTGCAGAAATGGAATACCTTTATTTGTGTACTATTGCAGAATTACATGCCATGTCCTATAGCTGTTCAGACACTGACATCCATATCAACAGAGTAATGCAACTGTGAAACAGTTTTACTAATACAGTAGTATAGAAAGGTCCACAACTGTTGCTGTCCAGGCCAAGCCCTTCAAATCATACATTAATAAGGACAGACTGGGCCACAGAATACCACACAATCAACAGTAAGTGATGCAGGTGGATCGTCCAGCAGCCTCTATCTACACTCTGTACACAATCGCTAGGTGGTAAAGACTTCAGTTGACCAAATGGGATGTAACTGTTACATTACAAGGCATAACTGACACCATCACAGGCACACTGGCACTCAAAACAGTCTGTATGGAAGGAGGCAGTAGGCTTGCAGTAACCCACTTTATGTAAGTATTGTCAAGATAGGCGACATGTATGGTTCTGTACATCCAGATACCTTAAGGCAGCTCACCCCTGATACCCCCACATGTAGTAACTGCATATGTTATGTATGGTGCATCACCCCCCAGACTCATTAATACAGGACCATATACCACTGTTTCATACACTGGCCTCTGGGGTGCATATAGGCACACATGTATTGTGTAGGTGAAGCCCACACATATATGGCCCCAGCCCCACCATATGTGTGGTGGATACAACAGCAGTACACTGCTGGCAGGCATGGCAGAGTGGTATATGTATATGTTCATATTGAGCTCTATCTGTATATGTGTAGATATATACTGCTCTGTATATGTATATATCTTGGTGTGTATATGCATATCTATGTACATATACACACCCATCTATATATGTCGATATCTACATGTGTAATTATCTATATAGATATCTGGATAATCATATATACATATATATTCACCATATGTCCTGAACATGGGGTGTAGCCCTACCCCAGCCCATATAGTCCCACCTTTGTAGTGCAAGGGGATGTCAGGCATGTTTAGCACGTATATTAGCAGACTATAGCTACTGTAATAGGGATTGTCTTCACAGACATGATGTGTGTGGGAGGTTACATCTGATTTTCACATGTGTGCCATTGGCTACTGACAGACATCCTAAGGATATCATACTACAGTACCGCTGCAAGCACATAATTCTCATGTGGACTAAAGCAGAGATATTGGCCAATAGATGTGAACATTCTGACACACTCTGTACAGTCCAGCGGTATACACAGAACCCTTTAGTGCAAAACATGTGAACCACGCCTGACAATATGGATGTTAACAGCCATATAGATGGGTATAACACATAATGACTGGTATGCATTCGGCCCCCTAGGTTATGCATTCACACACATCTTTCTCTCCTGACACATAACTGCTGGTACAGAGGTGACATGGCCACATACTACCCACTAGATATTGACAAACATCTGTACACCATCCTACTGCTCTGTCTGACATACATGACTGTTAAGTTAGGCCTGGCAGCAGTACATCTGGAAAGTATCTGGACATGACATCTCACTGGGTAAGTACACAAAGCTGCTAGGCATGTAACAAAGCACTGTGCAGGCTACAGGCAGAATGGATCAACACTGGCCTACATCTCCTATGGGGGAATGCACATATACCTGCACATATAGCAGGCTCTACAGGCATGTCACAGCACAGGCTAAGATACACCTGTGTGAAAGTGCATAACCACAACCAATATGAACACTGCCACACCCACATATGGTAAGCTAGCATAATATTACAGTATATGGACTATCTGTTCAACATGAGTCCCCCTCTAGAAATGGTCTCTGCAATTTGTAATTTTAGTCAGTGTAGCGGTGTCTGTTAATGTTTTTTAAGTGAATTTATTCCTTTAAATGACTTCATTGACTAATTGAGTTGTTAATTGACCTTGTACTTAAAGCATTTTTATACGTGGCTGTATCTGTCTGAGGAAGTTTGCATATTGTGACAAACGAAAAGTGCTTTATCTATTAAAGGACTTGAATCTTCATCTATTAAAGGACTTGAATCTTCTTCGTTGGGTGCCGTTTTGTGGTTTATGTCCCTGTTTTTGGACTTTACATGATGTTGTATAACCTGCTACATAACATAAATATGTAAACTAGAATACAGCAGTAAGGCCAGAAGTTAGGTGTTATTGCAATAAAGTGTTGAAGTCCCCAGGTCCCCATACAGTGTACGTAGACATGAATCACAGATACCAGACACAGATTTAACATGTAACAAATATTAAATCAATGGCAAAAATAAAATATAATGCTAATTAAATATTAAACAATGCTAAGCATTACACAGATCAGCTTACTTGGTGTAAGCAATGTGTAGGCTGGCTAACTCAATCTGCCCAGTGATATACCCCTTTAAGCAATGTCAACATTAGGTAAGCAGGTGTGCCCATAGCTTAGCCTTTTCAAAACCATCCAATCACAGGAAAGTGCAGAATACCAGGTGTATTTAAACCCCACAGGCATGAATACTTTCCATAACTGGTTGCAGCTCCCTACTATAGGCAGAATGGCTGGAGATGGGGAAGGCACCAGGAGTCCAGATTCAGGGTATGGCTACTGATAAAACACCATGAACAGAGACTACTGCAGGGCCAGTACCAGGGCTCTCAGTATAAAGTGGATGCCTGGGACAGTCTCGCCCGTGACCTCAGCAGTGCCACTGGTATCCCCCGGACTGGTGAGCAGGTCAAGCATCACCATGCTGACCTGAAGCGGCAGAGGGGGGATCTCTAGGAGCAGTGGATCCAAGAATCAAGGCAGATGCCAGTGCCCCAGCACTGAGTATTTACCCATTCTACTATGTAGATAATGATTGCCTAGCTTGTGTATACTATGGATAGGTAATGGCTAAATATCACCTTATTTCCCTGACAGCTGCATATGAGTGGACTGCAAACCACCAAGCCCATGCTGCTAGACTGCAAAGGCTGCATCATGAGGCAAGTTAGTAATAATTTAGCATGTACTGTCATAACAAATAAATATAACAGTTCTAGAAAGTATTGTACCAGTATAAACATGTATTGTGTTATTGGATGTACTGAATGAACTAGACAATATGGCAGGAAGACTGTCATATAGGTTGTGTGGAAATAAAGGTGTGATATCTTGTGAATAAAAGTGTAACCCCTGGAGTGCTTGTATACATTCTGCTTTCATATGTTGTAGTATTGCATTCTGTAAATAGTACTGTTGTATTAAGCAGTGTTACCCATACTGTTGAACACAGATAAAATGTGTAGGAAGTTCAGTATAACAATGATGGAAGTCAGTCATATTGTACAACTGAGGGAGATTTACACAGTAAACATTGGAATGCTTCACACTAATTCCCTAATAGCGCAGTGTACTGTGATGTCACCTGAAATATTTTTACCACACACACCAGGGATTTGAATCTCGGGAGTGGTAGTAAGTTGTATGCATAATCATACCCCACAACAGTACAGAGTTTGTGAGAATGTTCAGATAGAAAGCCGCATGCATAACTAGACCCAACAACTGTACAGAATTTGCTAGAATGTTCAGATAGTAAGCTGTAAGCATAATCATAACCATCAACTGTACAGACTGTGGCAGAATGGTCAGATAGTAAGCTGTATGCATAGTCATACCCCTCATCTGTTCTGATCAGTCCAACACGTCCAGATAAATGGCCCAAATCCGCTGCCCGGTAAATTGTTCCCCTGACATAGTGTGATGATCCAAGAAATGTAGGCAGCTTTTACTGACATATAACTGATAGTCAGACCTGTACATAGTCAGAGAAGGTATATGAAAACAAACCTGTCATTGTAGCATCTCACCCAAAGTGTATGACAGCTATTCTCAAAATATGTCACATTAATACCTGCATCCTGTCAAGCCATGACCAGAGTGTGTGCATTAACAGATTGTTAGATATATGTATAACATCAACATGGAATCTGGGAGTATATGTAGAATTTGTCATCTAGTCTTAACAAATATTTTCTCCACAGCTATAACAAGTAAGAGGTGTAGACTGTAGGTACAACACAGTTCACTTATATACTTGTCTACAAGCAGGGAATATGGGAGTATGTGCAGAAATTTTCAGGTAGTGTTAACACTGATTTTCTCAACAGCTATAACAGGTAAGAGGTGTAGATGATATGTAAGACACAGTCCATGTAGATACTAATCTACAAGCATACCATTGTACAAAGTAAGGACAGTGGGTAGTGTAATAATACGTGTAAGGGACAGATCACTGCAGTGACTAAGAAGGTTGTAAATACTACAGGGATAAATTACTTGTTAATGGACCTCTCTCTCTCACCCCCACCGTATGTGCTACAATTACCTAATTACACACCTCAATGTGTATGCGTACACTCCAAACTTCTGTTGGGACATATGTCCTATTGATTTATAAATATTCATATTTAGTTCTATTCATGTGCCATGTTAAAATACTCCCATATTGGTGGCCTGTCGCCATCAATAAAACCTGCATGCTGTTGTAATGGCCAATGTTGTCCCATAAATGCATGTGTTCTGCTCGCTCTGCAACTGTCATAAATCTGGTGTCTTGGGTTAATGGGAATACCTATGCATGCTGTTATAATTAATCCTGATTGCTGTTGTCTATTACTAACTGATATCTTTCTTAAAACTGCAACACCATAGCTCGTATGGGAAGGCCAGGCCCAGCGGACACACCTGTCCCAACTCTGCTGGCCATGGCACCAGCACCAGTGTGTCTGGGGCCCAGCCTGGGACCTCCTCCTCCATTGACCCTGCACTACCTTTAGATAGAACCACCGCAGGGAATGGGGTTCGGCCTCTCCGGGAGCAAGGACAGTGAGGTACCTGTAACCCACCATCAAGTCCGGGCCATGGTGCGTTGTGAGCTTGACAAGGAGATTCAAGACAAACAATGCCAGCTTGAGGGCCCCGTTGCACAATTAGAGGGTGAGCCTGCCTCTCCTACCCAGCCCCCAGCACAGCCACCTTTGGGGCCGTGAAGGTGCAGTGGTGACTGCCCATGGGTGGGGACCTCAGTCTCACTGTTTCCATTGGGGGGGATCATGGGCTTGCATCCTCCAAACACGCATCCCTGTCCAAGGTGTTTACCCACCACATGTGTCATATACCACTCCAGTATGCATCTTGTTTGTCTTGTCTGTTAACCTACCCAACCCACCTCCCCAAATATACATACTACCCTCCCCAACATCCCACTCTCTCACCTGAAAAAAGAAAGGGCAATCTGTTCCCATAAAAAAATCATGCCCCATACATAGCTGTCCATTTCGCACACGTGTTCACTGGATACATGTAATCTGGTCTAATTGGCATCACAACAGATTATTGTTGTCATCACCTCCCCCAAGTGGTTTGAGTGTCCAAATCTGCCTCCAGATTCAGTGTATATGCACAGCTGTAGCTGTACAAGAAATGGGCAGCTATGGACATTTCATATACCCTTCCTGCACATCCCTGGATATTTTTCCTTCTGTCCTTCCCTCTTTGTGCCCCTTTTTTCACCACTTTCCTATCAACCCCTTTTTCTTTTCTTTTAAAGAAATTAGCACGGGGTAAGCTGGAATAAGCACTTTTAAGCAGCAGTAAGTGGGTTTAAGCCTGTTTGCATGAGGGTAAGGTATGCCTACACATGTTAAGCAATTTAGATGCTGAGAGTAGGAAACTGTAATCAGACTTTAGCAGTGCTTACCTCTGCGCAAACCCACTTATAACTGCTTTGAAGTGTCTTAATCACTCTGTATCCAATGGCCTGTGTTCTACCCAGCAACGGAATAAGCAGCCTCTGCAAGGCTCAAACCCAGGACTATGCAAACCATACACAAAGTGTTTCACCACTAAGCCATGCCAGATATACATAAAGCTGATGTTTTCAGAAACATAACACCCAGCCCAGTCATGCAACAGTGCATAGAATGTATACCAACATCTAGATGTATGTGTGTGTAAATATATTAATATCTAAACAGATACAACATAGCTATATATGTAGATATATATATATATATAATATATATATATATATATATATATATATATATATATATATATATATATATATATATATATATATATATATATTCAGACATATATTCATACATATACATATATATATATATATATATATATATATATATATATATAAATATATATGAACATATATACATGCAAATGCCGACATCTACACATATATATGTCAACACCTATATGTCCACATATACACAGCAAGTTACATATATTTACGCAGATATATATCTCGTAGGTATATATGGACATAGTTATAAATATGTAAGCACATATATATATATACCTATACAGGTATATATGGCCATACATCTGTAGATAGCAATGGTAGATTAACAGAAACATATATGTCCACTTGCACCATTAATGGGGTTAAGAACCCCCAAATAATATACATCTTGTACGAATTAGCATACCCCCCCCCACAGCCAAACCCATCACCCTGCAATACACTACCAAGTTTATTTTACTTGATTTATTTAAATAGGGATTTAAATTATCTTTCTTTTATTTTTAATTGTTTATATTTCAATCCCCTCTCCCCCACCCACTAGGCGGGCTGACCAGTACAGGCCCATCCAACCCAGCCTCTTCTCTACCCATATTTTCTTTACCCACAGCCCCCCCCCCCCCGCCACTGCACACATGCAGCCACCATCCCTTCTCTAGTAACCAGCCTGGAGAAACCACACTTTGCCCAACCTCCAATCCTCCTCCCCTCGGGACTCATCTTGTGCATTGTCCCGACCCAAGTATCATCGGTCTTCCACACACTGTACTACATGCACATATGAACACAGCCATGCTTACCTTTGGAGACATCAGGTTACCGCAAAGAATAACACCTAATCTTTGGGTCATCCTGCATGGGATGAATCTTTTCTTGGTAATAGCAAGAGACTTTACGGGTGACTTTGTTTACACCAATGGTTTTATTTTTAGGTATCACAAAGCATACGGCACTACAGATTCCCCTACTGATAACTAAACTATTTTCTAATGAAGATGCACACAGCACCTTGCAGGACCACTGGTCTCACAGTATTATTGGTTAAAAACTGTGTTGGTAATTTAAATAAACAGCTCGAAATATTGTATTTAAACAATGATAAAATGGTTACATTTAATAATGAAACATGTCTGTCTGAAGAAGTCTTGATAATAAAGACAATGAAAGTGCTAAATAATACAGGAGTTTCAGCATTTTCTCTTCAATTCATTTAGAATTAATTTTGAATGCTTTTGTGTCACAGAGTTTGTTAATTTTTTAGTGATAATTATCTTCATTTTTTTGTGCGGTCTGGTAATACATATATATATATATATATATATATATATATATATATATATATATATATATATATAGATCTATATAGATATACATGTGAATACACATACACATGCAGACATATGTATAGTAATATACTTATGTAGTAGTCGAACACAATATGGTACAGCCACTATGCCTACAGTGTACACCCTAACAACTGGACACTGGATGACCCACACATACAAATGACATTCATTGCCTGCAACCTATACCCACTAAGAGGTCATAGGATAAAGACCACACACAGTTTTGCAGAAATGGAATACCTTTATTTGTGTACTATTGCAGAACTACATGCCATGTCCTATAGCTGTTCTGACACTGACTTCCATATCAACAGAGTAATGCAACTGTGAAACAGTTTTACTAATACAGTAGTATGGAAAGGTCCACAACTGTTGCTGTCCAGGCCAAGCCCTTCAAATCGTACATTAATAAGGACAGACTGGGCCACAGGATACCACACAATCAACAGTAAGTGATGCAGGTGTATCGTCCAGCAGCCTCTATCTACACTCTGTACACAATCGCTAGGAGGTAAAGACTTCAGTTGACCAAATGGGATGTAACTTTTACATTACAAGGCATAACTGACACCATCACAGGCACACTGGCGCACAGAACAGTCTGTATGGAAGGAGGCAGTAGGCCTGCAGTAACCCACTTTATGTAAGTAATGTCAAGATAGGTGACATGTATGGTACTGTACATCCAGATACCTTAAGGCAGCTCACCCCTAATACCCCCAAATGTAGTAACAGCATAGGTTATGTATGGTGCTTCACCCCCCAGACTCATTAATACAGGGCCATATACCACTGTTACATACACTGGCCTCTGGAGTGCATATGGGCACACATGTATTGTGTAGGTGAAGCCCACACATATATGGCCCTAGACCTAACATATGTGTGGGGGATACAACAGCAGTGCACTGCTGGCAGGCATGGCAGAGTGGTATATGTATATGTTCATATTGAGCTCTATCTGTATATGTGTAGATATATATACTGCTCTGTATATGTATATATCTTGGTGTGTATATGCATATCTATGTACATATACACACCCATCTATATATGTCGATATCTACATGTGTAATTATCTATATAGATATCTGGATAATCATATATACATATATATACACCATATGTCCTGAACATGGGGTGTAGCCCTACCCCAGCCCATATAGTCCCACCTTCATAGTGCAAGGGGATGTCAGGCATGTTTAGCAGGTATATTAGCAGACTATAGCTACTGTAATAGGGATTGTCTTCACAGACATGATGTGTGTGGGAGGTCACATCTGATTTTCACATGTGCGCCATTGGCTACTGACAGACATCCTAAGGATATCATACTACAGTACCGCTGCAAGCACATCATTCTCATGTGGACTAAAGCAGAGATATTGGCCAATAGATGTGAACATTCTGACACACTCTGTACAGTCCAGCAGTATACACAGAACCCTTTAGTGCAAAACATGTGGACCAAGCCTGACAATATGGGTGTTAACAGCCATATAGATGGGTATAACACATAACGACTGGTATGCATTCGGCCCCATAGGTTATGCATTCACACACATCTTTCTCTCCTGACACATAATAACTGCTGGTACAGAGGTGCCATGGCCACATACTACCCACTAGATATTGACAAACATCTGTACACCATCCCACTGCTCTGTCTGACATACATGACTGTTAAGGGAGGCCTGGCAGCAGTACATCTGAAAAGTATCTGGACATGATACCTCACTGGGTAAGTACACTACGCTGCTAGGCATGTAACAAAGCACTGTGCAGGCTACAGGCAGAATGGGTCAACACTGGCCTACATCTCCTATGGGGTAATGCACATGTACCTGCATATATAGCAGGCTCTACAGGCATGTCACAGCACAGGCTAAGATACACCTGTGTGAAAGTGCATAACCACAACCAATATGAACACTGCCACACCCACATATGGTAAGCTAGCATAATATTACAGTATATGGACTATCTGTTCAACATCATCCTCATATGTGCCACTTACACACTGACCCTACATATTCTGGGCCGCTACACAGTGTGGTCTGATCCCCGTCTGTGGTATGGGACATGTGTGTGTGTATGGCCCTACAAACATCTAAGCCAATATGGTAACATACAGTGGAGCAGCATGTAACATCACATAGACAGGACCTAGGACGATGACATCTACCATAGTCTGTACACAGGCCAAGGTACATATTAACAATACACACACTGTCAGCATTCACCATAAGTACATGGACCTCAGTACTGTACAAACAACCACAGAATGTCCAGTTCATGTCACCACATATAACCCCTACTGTACTGTGTAGCAGTCCGATATCTCACTGGCTTGTTATCAGATATAATAACAGTAATAATAGTGTACAGCACATATGCACCTCTTAATGCACGCCATATATACAAAGGTTGACAGAGTTGTGGCTGGAAGCACATACACAGGGCCAATACTGACATGTTGCTGTGATAACCTCATATATTTACTGTTGTAACAGGGTTTGTTGCAACATATGCCCTATGAGGGATATGAGGTCAGTAACTGTCATGGCTTTCACCATCTACAGACTGCAATCCTCACACTACCTTCTGCATTTCACAGATAGATGCTCTGTGGGTAACACATGGAACCAAAAGCACAACACACTGCCCAGTCTGCAGATGACCCTACACATGGGGATTCCTCAAAAACATATAACTGACATGGCAGGTATTAAAGCATGTAAGACAGCCATATCCACACACACACTGTTAAACCAACATTACTCCAAAGACAGTATAGCAGCACTTACAGTCTGTAGTCAGGTCAGGCACATCCCCCTCCTGTGTGTTGCCCCATTTCCACAGTGTATGTTGTTAGAGGTAAGTCCCCAATCCATCTGAGATGCTGTTTTGCCAAATAACAGCTCTAGTTTCTGCTCACAGTGAATGAAAAGGGCCAACACCAACATGATTTTCCTAGATATTGGAGTGTGTTTCTATGCAATTGGCTATGGGAATGTTACCACAGCTGTTCCACATGCAATCATCTAGGAGACGGCTGAAATTTGTGCAGAGGCCATCAGCTGATCATGAGCATCACTTAAAATGCACATGCTGCTGCCTAAGAAAAGCAGGTGTAGGTCCCCACATTCACCATTGAGGGAGTGTGAGAGGAAGACAGAGGCATTGACAAGTCAGGGAGTGGCGGGAGAGTAAAACCTAAGCATGTTTGTGTCACACACTTACCACACAGGGTATCAAACCCCTGATGACTATGTAATGTTATCACAGTCCTATGCAGTTATTGGATGCGACACATAGGTTACTTGCTGTGGAGTCCTCAGAACATATATGGGATGGTGAGTGACATCTGCAAGAGGGAGATGATAGCTATATGGTAGGTAATGTACACGTGCCTGTCCACATGAACAGGTGCCATTGTCAACACAGCCACACTCTCACAGGGACGCACACACAGTGGCATGCTTGGCAGGGCCAGGGCTACAGCTCATCACTAGTGAGATTGCCACAACACATTACTGTGCAGGTATCACATGCACCACATGGGTCATATTGAGGTTCTATAGGCAAAAGGTATGGAAAGGTGTCTGGCATCAGACATCATGCTTTAGTATGCCACTGGGGGTTGTACTGAGTGTGGATGTGATCATACACATCATATAACCCACACACAAACACTCAGGGTGCCAGTACTGACATGCATGGGTGCATTTATGCATGGGTATATGGTGGACGACTGTGCCAGATGGCTATACAAGGCTAGGTGATGTGTATACCTTGGCATCAGGCCACATGACAATGGTCTGAATTGTGGCTCAGGGCTGTGGCTTCTGCATTTGCCCACACAGGTGGGTATTGTATCCACCATCCAGTCACATGGCTGACTATTGCATGTGGCCAATGCTGTGCATCGCTTGCCATGTATGTGTTCCTTTGTCTATGACATGGACAGTGTCTGGGATGTGCACACCTCCCACATGCATGTACAGTGACATGTGGAACTGTACCTGGGGTGTCGGGCCCATGTTCTGTGCAAGGATTATCATCAGATGTGCCAGTCTTGACCACCTGTGGCAGGAACTGGTAATGGACAGCAGGTTAACCCTGCCCCTACATTGATAGCATGCTAATGACATTCCCTGATGTCAGTGGCATCTGTCCATACAGGGCATATTTGCAGGCATGGTATGTCCTTTGTGGGTCACATGTGATGGCACCACAGGTGTTGCAGGTGTCCAGTGAGGAACATGGGGAAGGTGCACTGTCTACATGTATGTGCCTATTGGACAGATGGACAGGGTGCCATGCCCTCTGTAGGCCACTGCATTCACTCCATAGTTACTATCAGTCACCAATATACAGTGTACTACACACGTATTGGCTGTTGCCTCAGCATATGTGTGTGTGTGTGTGTGTGTGTGTGTGTGTGTGTGTGTGTGTGTGTGTGTGTGTGTGTGTGTGTGTGTATGGGGTGAGAGTGTGCTCTGGGTAATAATGGGGATGCTAACTGTGATTGCCTGGCCTTGATGTCACATGTATGGGTATGGATTTGCACCCCAGCCTCTTGGCTGTTTCACATCTGTTATCCCTGTACAGTAGACATTGTGATATATTTAGGGCCACCATATAAGAAATTTGCAAAACCCACTCCACATTAGGCCCAGGCATCACACACTCATACTCACGATATGAGTTACAAATGCGCGCACACACACACACACACACACACACACACACACACACACACACACACACACACACACACACACACACACACACACACACACACACACACACACACACACACACACACACACCTGGCATGTTGGGGAGTAGAACCCCTATCTAAGTATTTTATTATACTACAGCACTACTCAGGTATAGTACACACCACAGAAATGACTGCAGTACCCCTTCCCCAAAGGTATATATCACATTGGCTGACATCAGCAGGATAGCCAAAGTAGGGCATTTGACATGTACTGACTGTGACTAGCCTAAAATGCATTGCATCCTACACAGACATTGGAACACAGACAAAACATCCACAACCAACTTGTGTGGGTATAGAACCCCTAACATAGGTCTATAATCATACTACAGCATGGAGCTGTTATAGGACACACCACGGGGATTACTGGGAAACTCCTTCCCCAAAGGTGTATATCACATTGGCTGACATCAGCAAGATTGCCAAAGTAGGACATTTGACATATACTGAGTGTGACTAGCCTAAAATGCATTGCACCCTACCCAGACATTGGACCACACACAAAACATCCAGACCTGCCATGGGTGGGAACAGAACCCAACCAGAGTTCTACATCACACTACATAATATGCAGGTATGGCACACGTTATGTAGATTACTGGGCTACAACCTTCCCAGAGGTGTATTTTTGGGTGGATGACATCAGCAGCATTGCCATAGTTTAGCATTTGACTTGTAGGGAGTGTGAATACCCTAAAAAGTACTGCTTCCTACTCAGACAGATGCACACACACATGCCATGTCTGGGAGTAGAACACCTATCTAACTACTTTATTACACTACAGCAATACATGCTATACCCTTCTTAGAGGTGTATTTCTAGGTGGATGACATCAGCAGCCTTACCAAAGTAGAGCATTTAAAGTGTAGGGGGTGTGACTACCCTAAACAGCATTGCTTTCTACACAGAGAGAGTCAGAACAACACACACACACAAGCACACAGTTGCCAAGGCAGGGGTTAGAACTCCTACCTACTTTATTACACTACAGCAGTATGCAGTTATAGGATGCGCTATGGAGATTATCGGGATACAACATTCCCAGAGGTGTATTTCTAGGTGGATGACATCAGCAGCCTTACCAAAGTAGAGCATTTAAATTGTAGGGGGTGTGACTACCAAAAAAAACATTGCTTTTTACACAAACAGACGCACCCACTTGCCAAGGCTGGAGTTAGAACTCCTACCTCACTAATTTATTACACTACAGCAGTACACAGTTACAGCGTGCACTATGGAGATGACTGGGATACAGTTCTCCCAAAGGTGTATTTCATAGTGGATGACCTCAGCAGGCTTGTCATAATGGGGCTATGGGGTGGGCAATGTATGTGCATGGGCCATAACCCATTCATCTAGGGGTTGACACACCACATGTGGGCACAACCTGGATCTTACTTCACAGGTACGTGTATGCAGCTGCTAGATGACTACTTTCTTGCACAGTCATGTTGCACAGCTGGCATGTGCACCACATACTCTGTAAAGCTGACAGGTACTGGTGGCTAGCGTCTGCAGTGAGTGACATCTGACCCTCATGTTGTTGTGGTCCTTTGCCTGTGTGCTGGGTGGGACAGGCCTGGATGGCTCCTTGTCACAGTCACCCTCTTCAACACATCTATGTATGTCTACCTTTGGCTTATTATAGTGTGTTGTCCTTACATATATACCTGTAGTCCTATCCACTGTGTGTGCAAAGCATGAGTAGGGCATACTGAGGAGTGTCTGCACTAACATCTGCAGCTGCCAGATATGTCTAGTCCACTGGTGATTGCAGACATGGCCTTCATGTGTTTAAGTGTGTGAGCATGCCCAGTATGACCTTTCAGTGTGTTGTTGACTGACATTGCCTTCATTTCTCTAAGTTTGTGGGCATGCCCAGTATGGCCTTCTGTATTGAATGTGTGTATCGAGTCCAGGTCATTTGTACTGCAGTGCTGACCTTTGTGTTGTACACCTACAGGTAGCATGCTGTCTCTGCAGGGAATCCATTGATTATTTGGCATGGACTGTTACTACGTTACTGCATTTCTGTATTTCTACATTTCTGCATTTCTACTTAGGATGGGGGGGCACACCTGACTATTTCTATTTCTACACAGGTTTGGGGGGGGCACACCTGACTGTTACTATATTTCTACGTAGGATGGGTGGACACACCTGACTATTTCTACATTTCTACACAGGATTGGGGGGGCACACCTGACTGTTACTATAGTTCTATGTAGGATGGGAGGGGCACACCTGACACTTGTACACATTTGCTAGGACTGTACTGGTATGTTGGGTACTCTGTCTGTTGTCTTACCTATCGTGCTGACTAAAGGCATACCAGTGTACTACAGATCTTAGCTTTTAATTACCTACATATTAGTTTCTGACTTCCTACCCTTCAGAACTGACATTCCACTGCCTGACCTGCTGTGGTCTGTCTGTGTAGGCCTGGGGGGAGGTTACATCTAGGCCTCATTCAGATGCCATAGCACCGCCTTTGCTTGTGTTTGTCTACACCTGTCCTGCTGGCTGTGACTGTTGTTGGTATGTAAGCCCCCCCGACTGGCATGTGTGAGTCACTTACCTTGTGGGTGTCCCAGTATTGAGGGTGCCTATGTGAATATAGGCACCTATACACAATAGAGTAATCACCAGAAAACATAGCCAGACATACAAGTGTGCCAAACCATACATCATAAGCACTAGTCAAAGCACTTAAACTTGTATGTAAAACATCTGCTTAAAAAGATGCGTGACAAATATACCAAGTGTTATTTAGGTTGTGGAATACATTTCAAAAAATGTGTGCTGAAACAATGGCTCAATGATTCATAAAATAGCAACACTGTTAGATTTTATTCCCAGTTGTAAGCACAACTACCATGTGATGATTTCACTTACTTTATTAATGCATGACAGGTATTCCTGCATTCTAATCAATATACATGTTATTGTGAAAAATACAGACCTGTAAATACAGGCCTGTAAACAGGGAAAGATGCATTTCAGTTCATAAATTATGTAAAATAGTCAACATACCTTTTTCCTTCCACTGGTCCTGAAGCCTGTGCATCCTCTTGATGCACATGTATCTGTTACAACTGCAATCTTCCTCACCTGAGATAAAAAATAGAATGTATGAATAAATGTATTCTTCAAATAACACTGATATACATTATTCACCACAGGTTGTAGACATTTCTTTCTGAAGAATATTAGATAATCACAACACGCAGGTGACATTTTTTCATTCAGGCATTAACATCTTTGAACACAGATGAGAAGACGTGATTCAAACTTGCAACCATAACCTACATCCAAACTCTACCCTTAAGAGCTACTGTCCACCTACAGCTTAACTGACAAAGCCTGTTGTGCATGTAGTGAAGGGTTTGTGTTCTGATATCATCTAGATGGGGAATGGTCTACTAACAATGATCTTAGTTTAAGATTGCAAAATATGAACATGTGCTGCTCATGCAAAACAGCTAGAAAAGTACATTCCTGTCTGTGTTCAGAACCATTAACAGTAATGGAGAGCATACATTCCTCAGACAGTTTGACAGTGTCATATAGCATACAGCTTGTGTGAACAGAACCATACATGTTGCTGTACATTAAGGAATCAGTAAGGTATTATGAGGACCATGATATTCCTTGCTAAAATGCATATCAATGGGAAAATACATACATCTTCCCTATTCTTCATTTAAACTGTTAGTCTGCCCATTCCAATCCCTCAAATTTGAGGATGGTG
Organism: Protopterus annectens; assembly: GCF_019279795.1. Classification (NCBI taxonomy): domain Eukaryota; kingdom Metazoa; phylum Chordata; order Ceratodontiformes; family Protopteridae; genus Protopterus; species Protopterus annectens. The sequence continues at coordinate 1,803,732,283 of NC_056737.1, read as the reverse complement.
TCTTTCTGCTATTGACTTTAATATTTCATGAGAAAACAGTCTTTCATAACATTTTTACAAAGTGTACAATATTAACCAAAAAAATTATGAAGACATATAAAAGGATTTAGGAAGATGTACAGCCCCTGTGGTTAAGTAGCTAATGTTAACGGAATATTACAGGTTACAGATATGTTAGTAGGAATTCAATAAATAAGCAAATTATCTGCAACTACACTCAAAATATACATTAATATCAATAAGTATAATAATGATTCTATAAATAAATGCCATGGGTATATTAAAGCAAGACAACAATTTGAAATATATGGATTTCCTCCCTAGGTTTGAACACACAGCATGCCAAGATATAAACATGCTGGCTGTTTCCGTACCTTCTGAGCTACCAATCAGCACATGCTATTCTTATGTAATTTATATAAGGAAATCTCATTTTCCAAGTCTTTATTTTCTTGCTCTTTTATTTTTTTGACATCATTCTTTTTTAACTTTCTTTCTATTTTGAAATTTCTTATGATGTTCATAATTTGTTCCTGAGATCTTCTTACCTTTAATTTCTCTTATACTAGCATTCTGCTACTAAAATAAGCTGATACCTCATTTTTACCCTGTAAGTAATATTTTTGCTTAAATAATAATGCTTTAATTTTCTCTTGATTCGTTTTATAACTTTTCTATCATTTCTTTCCCGATCATTTAAAGCATCAATATACATTGTTTTACAATTTTTTCCACTTTTCTTACATCTGACTACTATTCTAAAAAACATTTTCAATATTTCTCTTTAAAAGATAGCCACCACTCAGACCAGTTTTTATAACACACTCTAGTCAAAGTCAAAGTAAACTTTATTGTCAATCAGATATACACAGCAGTCCAAGCTGAACAAAATTATGTTGCTTTGGTCCTCATGCAAGCTATAACAATGAATACATACCCCCAGATTTACTAATCTTTCATGCAGGGCTAGTCTAGTCCTGCACAGAAGTGGCTGCTTAGGAGCAGGACGGCAGCGCACCATGCATAGTAATGAAGGCACGTTGCCCAAGCTCCCAGGCTTACATGGAGCGTGTACAAGTGCAGGGGGCATGTCTGAGAGCAGAGCTTTCAGAATAAACATGCCCCTGCAATTTTGAACAGCAGAAAGTGGAAATTAATCAGTGAGACCACTCCTAGGTGTCCACATATCCCCACCAAGTCTTCCATGTGTACAACAGCAACAGCACATAAAAATCAAAAACAGAAGCCCTTGTATTGTCTTCTAAAACTCCGAGTGCAGCTAACCATAGGTATGCCGGTGTGCCCATTACTCAGCTATGGTTAAAGCAGCCTAAAAGGCTGAAGAGGATAACAAGGACAATATATGCAAATGAAGCATCTCAGCAATAATGTAGTGGGCAGAGCGTTCGCCTAATGAGTAGGCATTCCCAGTTCGAGTCCCAGTGCAGCACAGTCTATTTTACATGGCAAAGCATGGTATATGCAATATTTGCTAAATGACATATATTTATGAACTGGAGTATTGCAGGAAATGCACATGTGAAGTGACAGTTTTATAATGAAGAAGGCAGCAGTAAGCAGGTGTAAGCACAGATAAGCAGTAGTAAGCATAGGTAAGCATCAGTAAGCATGTGCAAGTGCGTTTGCGAGGGGGTAAGCACTGCTGACACAGAATAAGCAAAGGGGACTCTAACCCTGGTGTAAGAAACTGTGACAGGAAGTTAGCAGTGCTTACCACCACGCAAACTCGCGCAAACCCACTTACAACCACTTTAAAGTGCCTTAATCACTCTGTATCAAACAGCCGGTGTTCTGGCCAGCAACAAAATAAACAGCCTCTACCAGGCTCAAACCCAGGACCATACACACTATACACAAAATGATTTACCAATAAGCCATACAGGATACGCATAAACCGTATGTTGTCAGAAACATAACCCCAGCTCAGTCATGCAACAGTACAGAGAATGTATACCTACATCTAGATGTATGTGTGTTTGCAAATATATTCCTATCTAATCAGATAAAAGATATCTGTATATGTAACTACATATATATACAGATATATATATATATATATATATATATATACTGGAAATATATATATATATATATATATATATATATATATATATATATATATATATATATATATATATATATATATAGATATATATATATATACACACAATGCAAATGCCGACATCTGCACATATATATGTCAACACCTATACATCCACATATACACAGCAAGTTACATATATGTACACAGATATATATCTCTGTAGGTATATACGGACAGAGGTATAAATATGCAAGCAAATATATATACCCATATAGGTATATATGGCCAGACATCTGTAGATAGCAATTGTAGATTAACAGAAACATATATGGTCACATGCACCATTAATGAGCTTGAGAGGCCCCAAAAATATACGTCTCATATGAATTGGCATACAGCCCCAGCCAGACACATCTTCCCTGCAGTACCCTACCACTCTCATTTTATTGTAAGTTTGTCATTTACATAGGGATTTAAATTAGTCTCCTGTTATGTTTCACATCTTGATATCACATTCCCCTCTCCCCCACCCACTAGGCAGGCCGACCAGTACACGCCCACCCAACCCAGGCCATCCTCGACCCATACATTCATTATCCATAGTTCCGCTCCACCCCCACTGCACATACGCAGCCACCATCCCTTCCCTGGTTACCGGCCCATAGCTACCACACCAATACACATTGCCCACCCTCCACACCCCCTTGGGATGAATGTTTCCCTGGTACCAACAATAGAATGTATGTGTGATTTTGTGAACACTAACGATATTATTTGTAGGTATCACAAAACATAACTGGCACACAAGGTTGGCCGGTGTGCACACGAAACATAGTATCTAGCAATACCAGTCTACATTACGGGACATGTAGCTAATATGTGTGCGTGTGTGTGTGTATATATATAACTAAACAGATATATACAGTACAGGAGAAAGTAAATTCATCTGCATCATGATTCACCCTTTTATATTGTTGTGTCTTTCGGCTTATCCCGGTTAGGGGTCGCCACAGTGGAACTCTGGACCGCTAATGTTTGGTAGTGGATTTTTATGTGCCAAGTTACCAGCCCTGACACACAACCTTCAACGAAGGCATGCCCATTCACATATGACTCCACACAGAAGACGCTCTAGCTGAGAATCGAACGGGATAACTTTTATGTAAATATATATATATATATATATATATATATATATATATATATATATATATATATATACAAACTCAACCTTATTTCTGCTTAAAGTCTACTTATACTTTCCTAGCTCTGGTGTCAAGGTCCTTTCTCTCATATCTGCTTTCTGGGTAAAGTATTGGATGTTAAAAGCCCCTGCTATCAGTCCCATATCCATTACTAGGGTCTTCTCTTGTCATTTCTCATAGAAGCAAACAAAAATCCATTATGCCATCCATGCCTGGACCATGCACGCATCCTTATTTCCATTCCTACTGTCACCCACTTCCCCAGTAAATCTTCTTTAGCAAACTATACTTTAGGATCTAATCTTTTTGCCACCATCAAGACAACTACTACTCTCCTTTCACTCCTTTCCTTCCCCTTGATTGTACTACATTCGGTAACTAACCATTTTCTTCTCCATCTTCACAGCTTACCATCTTCTGTGCTTAGTCTCTTGAAGAACAATTATATCTTCCCCCTCATGCTTTAGCTTTTGATTGTTTTCCCATCTTGAATGGGTGGAATAAGCCCACTATGTCCCATCACAGGAAATATAACACTTCTGTTACAGGGATCTTTCTTCTCATACTAAACCCTCTACATCTCCCTTTAAAGTCATCACCCACTCACTGTCTACCCCTCCCCTCTGTCTTTCAGGTGAGATCAAACCTGATACTTATACCTCCTTGATGTCTACATCTAGCAGCTAGTGCCATAGTCATTCACTGGGTATGTATTGCCAGTGGCCAACAGGTACTTCTTTTCAGCCTCCATCCCTTACATTTTACCATATGTTGAAACAATACACTTCTACCAACCAAGCCTTACTTGCTTAAGGAAAAGTACTGAGAATGCATATATTACAGAATCATCTGACATTACTTCAAGTTATATATAGCTTATGTCCTACATTGAGAAACAGATTTCACATGCACATTCCAGATGGCAGAGAGTAATTTAACATGGTTTTACTTTGATAGTTTTGGATTTCTGTAAATGCCTCCTTCTCACTATCAAATATAGCATCAACACTTTCAAAACAATAAGAGTAACCAGTTTCACTTAGGAAAATCTCAGTTTAAAACATTAGTTAACCATCAGATACTCCACCGGATTCAGCAAGCAGCCATGCAGGAATAAGTTATTCCTGCATGGCAGAGACTGTTCCTGATCAGCACGGCAGCACGCCATGCATATGTATGAAGGTGCACTGCTGTGCTGTAAAACGGACATGGCTTCGTGTATGAGCACAGGAGGTGTGTCTGAGAGTAGAGCTCTCACAATACACATGCCCCCTGCACTCCAGAATTGCCGTTTGGCAATTTAAAATGAGTGAGAATGCTCAAAACACCCCCAACCTATCAGGTACAAAATCTGGTCAAAGACATAAGGGGCAATCGCCGCTACCAAGCCAAAAGTTGATAAAATAAGATTTAGCATAAGCACATAGCGCACACCTTCCAACCTGTCAGAGTAAGGAATGTGGACAAAGCCATAAGGGACAATCGTCCCACAAAGCAGAAAGTTGATAGAATAGCAGGTTTAGCATTAGCATGGATATTCTGAACGGTACAACTAAAAAAACACAACAAATTTTTTTTTATACATGCAATAAAGCTGCATGGGTGTGCCCGTTGCTTAGCTATGCTTAGCCCAGCTGAAACAGCATGATAAGTTAAAAAGCAATAGACATCAAGCATTTGCATTAGTGCAATAATGTAGTGGTTCGAGTGTACGCTTTGTATGTAGTCATTCACAGTTCAAACCTCACCAAAGCCATTTCCGTGTGTAAACATTACGCATCCTATTTTTTGCATATTTATGTAAAAAGTAACTGATTTTTCTCAACCAGAGTAGTGTATTAGGCCCAGATGTGAGGTGTCAGTGTAATAAAGTAGTGAAACCCCCATATAAGCACAAGTGCCCCATACAGTACAGTCACACAAGAATAAATTAATCACAGCACATTGGAGGATGTCAAGGAAGGTAAATAAATCTAATATTATGTAATGAATGATGAATTAATCCCATACAGATGGTAGACCAATATAATAAAACATAAGCAGTGCTAAGCAGTGCACAGCTATGTTGACTGGGTGTAAGCATTGTGTACATATGAATACTAAGCAAAGGATAGCCAAGATAAGTGGATTTGCCCATTGGTAAGCAATGCTGTACCTTCCCCTTTAAGCAGTGCCAACTTTAGCTAAGCAGGTTTGCCCGTAGCTTAGCTTAGCTCAGCATTTTCAAAACTGTCCAATCATAGCAAAGGCTGGGATCTTGGCCATATTTAAATGCTACAGGCAGGAATACAGCTCATAACTGGTTGTAGCTCTCCACTGTAGGCAGTATGGCAGGAGTTGGAAAGGGCATGCGCTTCCAGGTGTAGCGCTGGGGCATACAGGAGTCCAAGGTCATCTTAGGACTCCTGGTAAAAAATCATGACATGAGACTGCTGCAGGACCAGTGCCAGGGCTCCCAATATAAAGTGGAAGCCTGTGAATGTCTCACCTGTGATCTCACCAGTGCCACTGGCATCCCTCAGACTGATGAGCAGGTCTGGAACCACTATGCCGACTTGAAATGGAGGAAGAGGGAGCTCTTGGAACAGTGGGTCCAAGAAGCAAGAGACAGGGGAGATGTCCCAGCAGTGTGTAAGTATTCTATCAGTAATTTTTTACCAAAGTCCAGCCTGTGTATGTGATGGATAGGTATGCATAAATGTTTCTCTGTTTTCATTACAACTGCAGCTGAGCGGGCTGTGAACTAGGAAGCCCATGTCAGCAGGTTGCAAAGGCTGTGTCACAATGCTGGTGAGTAACAATCCTACTTGTAGTAGTCATACCAAATAAATATAAAGGAGTAAAATGTCACTTGGCACTATAAAAATGTGTATGGTTTGTACTGAATAAACCAGACAATATGACAGTAATAGTCCCATACAGGTCATATCTAAATAAAAGTGTAACTGCCTGGCAATAAAGTTCTAAATCCTGGACTGGTTGTGTTTACTCTGATATTGTATGGCCTCCATGTTACATTCACCAAGATCTGGTATGTGAATAGTACTGTTGGGTCAACTGTTTCTCACACGGTGCTACATAAAAATATGTCTAGGAATGTCTGTATAAGAATGTTGTAATTACAAGGTCAGATTGTACAACCTAGAGTGACTTAGACAGAAAACACTGAAGGAAAAAACAGCATTTTCTAAATAGCGCACTCTGATAAAACACAAATTGTTGCATTTTTAGCACACACAGCCATGGTTCGAATCCTAGGAGTGGTAGTAAGTTGTATGCATAATAATACCTCTCAACTGTACAGATTTCTACAGAATGTCCTTTTTTTGCCTCATGTTTTGGCCTGTTCCTCTATTTTCCTGGAAAATCACTGGGATGATCTTAAGATTGTAGTCACTAAATAATGACATACAATTGAGTTTCAGACGTCATATCCTTCAGGAAAATGTATATTAAAACAAACCCTGTTACTCTAGCAACTTTCTAAATTTTTATAAGACCAATATTTAAAATAAGTCCTAATTTGTGCCCCAAGTTTGTCAAGCTTTGTACACATTGTTTGCATTAAGAGGTTGGGAGGTATGTGCAGAATTATATCTAAGAATCTAGGAATATGTATAGAAACAGTCAGGTACTGTTAACAAACATTCCCTCCACATGTCTACCAGGTAAGAAAAGTAGAATTTAGCTATAAGATAGTTGAAGTATACACTGTGTGCAAACATACCACTGCCCAGACCACGGCCATAGGGTATTGTAACAATACCTGTAGAGTAATGATTAGAGCAATGATTATTAAAGTTGTGAGTACTGCAAGGATATACAAGTTGTTAATTGACATCTCTCTCCCCCTCATCATAGCTGCAACAATAATCTAAACACACAAATCAATGAGTATATTTTACACCAAACCTACTGTTGGGGCATATGTCCTATTGTTCAACAAATATTGAAATGTGTTTCTATTAATGTTCCATGTTGAAATACTGTCATTGGTGGCCTGTTGCTATCAATGAAACCTGCATGCCGTTGTAATGGCCACTGTGGTTCCATATATGCATGTGTTCTGTTTGCTATGCAACTGTTTAAAATCTGTTGTTTTGAGTTAATTGGAATATCTATGCATGCTCTTATAACTTATCTTGGATTGTGTTGACTATTACTAACCAACATATGTTCTAAAATTGTAACACCATAGCACGGTTGGGAAGGCTGGTCCCAGTGGACCCACTTCTCCCATCTCATCTGGCCATGGCACCGGGTCCCAGCACATCTAGGACCCACCTGGGACCTCCTCGTCTGCTGGTCCTGCACCACCTTTGAGTGGAACCACCTCAGGGGATGGGGCTCCCCCTCCTGGAGTGAGTGCAGACAGGATTCTGTCACCTGAAGCTAGGTCCAGGGTTTGGTGCATAGCGAGCTCCAAAAAAAGTTTGAAGATCTGTTACACCAGCTTGAGGGCTGCGTGGTGCAATTAGAGGGTCAGCCTGCCCCCTCCTGCTCAGCCCCCATCACAGCCACCTTCGGGGCCGTGAAGGTGCAGTGGTGACTGCCCATGGGTGGGGACCTCAGTCCCACTGTTTCCATTTGGGGGCTCATGGGCTTCCGATTTCCAAACACTCCTCCTTGTCCATGTTTACCTCAAACATGTGTCTTATACTGCCCTGTATGCTGTCTTGTGTGTCTTGTCTGTCTGCCTACCCAACCTACCTCCCCAAATATACCTACTATCCTTCCACAACATCCCACTCTCACCTTAAAAAAAGGGCAATCTGCCCCCCCCCAAAAAAAAATTTGCCCCGTGCATAGCTGTCCATTTTGCATACGTGTCCACTGGACACATGTAATCTGGTCTAATTGGCTTCACAACACTTTATTTTTGTCCTCACTCCTCTCTTAAGGGTTTGAGTGTCCAAATATACCTTTAAATTCAGTATATATGCACAGATGTTGCTGTAAAAGAAATGGACAGCTATGGACCTTCCCTACACTGGTCCTGCACATCCCTAGCTTCTTTCCCTATTGTCTTTCCCTCTGTGAACCCCCTTTTTCACCACTTTATCACCCCCTTTTTTCTTTTCTTTTAAAGAAATTAGCATGGGGGTAAGCAGGAGTAAGTACTTTTAAGCAGTAGGTAGTGGGATTAAGCCTGTTTGCATGGCATTAAGCAATACTTACATGGATTAAGCACTTTTAAAGCCAACTGTCTGTAAGCATATTTAACTGGAAGTTAGCATTGCTTACCACCACTTAAACCCACGCAAACCCACTTACAACTGCTTAAAAGTGCCTTAATCACTCTGTATCCAATAGCCCTTGTTCTGCCCAGCAACAAAATAATCAGCGCCTGCACGTCCCAAACACAGAACTCTACATACCATAACCACAGCAAGTTACCACTAAACCACCTGAGCTGTAGATATGTGTGATGTTTTCTCAAACATATCATGCAGCACTGTCATTCAACAGTAGGGGAAATGTATTTATATATGTATATGTATGTATATATGTATATGCACAAAAAACCAAAGACAAGCAAAGAATAATCCACGACCTTGAAGAAAGGAACCAGAACTCTGCTAAAGTCCACAAGGCTGTATTTTTATTTCTGAAGTGTTCCAAAAGTCACAGATAAAATCACACTGAAGTATTCCAAAAATCACAGATAAAATCACACAAGCGCTTTCGCTCAGGCAGTCCTGAGCTTTATCAAGTGAAAACAAAATGCAGTATGCAGTAACCTCCATTAAATAGCCTAGCAATTATACAATTAATTAATTAGTAAGTCTAGTACTAAGGTGTGGTGCTTTGGAGTTGGATGTTAAAAAAGTTAGTCATTATACCAACTCAAAAAATGAAATGTTTGCAACAACATCTGCACTTAAATAAAAATGACTAATCATAAAAAACATTTTAAAATACCAGTTTCCTAGGTTTCAGAACATAAAGGTCTGAAGTCTGGTTGGGGTTGTAGATTGTTAAGGAATATGCTTAAAGATGTGTTTGGATTGTCAGTGAATTGTTAAAAACTTTTTTCTTTTTATTATTACTTTGCACTGATAAAGACATGCAATAAAATGTGCGTGAGATATTTTTGATGCCCATCCATATACCATTTCATATAGAATTTGATTTATGTATGTATATATATATATATATATATATATATATATATATATATCTATATATATATATATATATATATATATATATATATATACATATATGTAAACATACATTTTATATATATATATATATATATATATATATATATATATATATATGTATGTATATGTACACACACATATATATATATATATATATATATATATATATATATATATAAATATTATATATATATAGATATAGATATAGATATATGTATGCAGTTCATTCGGACATCGCCTCCACACTCGGAACCTCTCACTGCAAAACATCTGACCAAAGGCACTATAAATGGTGTGAAGGGGTCCAAAATAGGGACCTCTTATAATTATTGCCATTATCCCTTCATCTACAGCTCAATTGTTCTGCCTTGCAACATAAAAAACAGCACTTGCAAAGCTTGAACCAAGGACCCTGCACAACATAGCCACAAGTTATCCCTAAGCCACTTCAGCGGTAAGATGTTATAGGTATATATATATATATATATATATATATATATATATATATATATATATATATATATAAGAGTATATATTGAGGGTGCACAGAATATCAAACAGCCATTATTCCTACAGTTGCCACATTTTCAAATGGCCAGTGTCTGATTCTTTCCTACAAATCAGAATTATTGCATGAAACATATACCCACACACAATGCAAAGGACATGACACCACACCCAGTTTGCATACATATAAATGTTTATCTGTGTACTATTTCAATTGTTTATGCCATTTCTTGTAGCATTTAGGTGTTTGAAATACATAACTGATTAATGCAACTCTCAAAGAAAATATATGATACAGTAATCTGCAAAACATAACATACTTTGCTGTCTAGGCTAAAGCCTTCAAGTAGTACACCAGTAACAAAACACACTTGCCTTGAAGATAAGAATCAATCAACACTTAATTACAGCAACACTGAGGGACTTGCAGGAGTGTCTAGCAAGTACTGCCTGTGCAGTACCTGTGTCGACAATTGCCTGCATTCTGCATAAGTATAGCCTATGGGTTATGGTAATCAGATGGAAGAGTTGTCCCACATGAAACATCATCCAGGGCTTTGTACAGGTAGCATAAGCATAAGATCAAGTCTCCCAAAGGCATGTGTTGCAAAGTGTAATGGTGTCATGAGACCAAGGCTCAAACCTACAGACAGTATTCATAAAGATATGTATGGTGCACAAGCAACACCTCACCCCACCTCAGGGCCACCATCCCCAGTATTTACCTTGCTAGTGCCAGTGTACTCCTTTAGGTTTGCTGTTCATTAGTTGGAACCAGGCTGGTACACATGGTGTTTGGAATTTGGGACACTGCAATATAACACTCATATGTGGCCCATAGTTGTCAAGCATCTGCAATAAGGCTGGGGATGGGGAGGGGTGTCAGCTTGAAATAGAACAGTGAACTGAAGCATACATCCAAAGCTAGCTAAGAATCTCTGAATCTGAGCACAGTCAAGGTTATGAATTGTGCCAGACATAACCCTGACTCTACAGCAATAGTGAAGCCACTGTGTGACCTCCAAGGGCTGCACACATGAGTTGACCTTGCAATCTGGCTGAGTTGGGGGACGTTTGTAGGGCAGAGTGACCAAATAATGGCAAGTGAAGATGGGGCATGCTAGTATACCCCTTCCAGGAATAGTGACTGCTGTAGTTCACTTAACAGGTGCATCAACAAACCATTGTGTTAAGGGCGAGCACACTTATGCAAACCACATATTGTATGCATCTCATTCAGCATCTGAATGACTAACACATTTGTTTGATAGTGCATTGTATAGCACAGGTCATATGTCACATATCAGGTGTGTGTAATGTTAACAAATGCAGTACTGTGGCCCCACTGCATATCATAGAAGAGGCTGGCATGTCAACAAGAGTGTGTGCACTCCTCATACACATTAAGCTTTGAAGGTAGTCAGAGTAACTTGATTTTATTGCTTATACATGCACTGCTGATGATGAGATCTGCAAATCAAAGGACAGGCATTAATTACTGACATCAGTCCTCATATCATCCCAGGTATGTGTCAGACAAACACATAGAGGCTGTGAGCAACAGAGCAAACATAACAGTCACACATATACACATTCAGCAATAGTGTGTACACTTGTGAGGTATGGTGCACAGTACATGCCAGTGTGCTGTACAGGTGCACAGCAATACTGTGTACATGGGTGCAGTGTGTTCCAGGGGAAGGGGCATCACCTACTAACACAACTCATGCATCACAGAGATGTATAATGTTGGTAACAAGGATTGAGTATGGCTGCAGTGCATGCTGATGAGTGTCATATGTCATGCATGTTGACTGTTGGGTAATGAGAGTTCTGTGTAATATCTTTGTGCCACCTCATCTGTAAGTGTGTGTGTGTTGTGTGTGTGTGTGTGTGTGTGTGTGTGTGTGTGTGTGTGTGTGTGTGTGCATGTGTGTGCGTGTGTGTGCGTGTGTGTGTGTGTGTAGAAGTAAACCATAATGTACAGTTCTTAATTTACATTTCTTGTCTGCCCCTCACAGGTGGCGAGGTGGGTCAGGGTCCCTCCTGCAGGCAAATTGAGGTTAGTGTCCTTACAGACTCTGACAATGATGATAGGCATAGTGAGGCAAGGCAGGGTTGTCAGGGGCTGAATCTGTACCATTGGTTGACATCCCACTTTTATCCACCCCATCCCTGCACACAATCACAATGCCCATACATACCCCATCACCAGTGGCCATAGATGAGGGACAGTTGGTGGGTGTAGGCATGGGAGAGGAAATTGTGGTGACTATGGCAAGTGTGTCTGTACACAGCAGCCATAGTAGGATGACTGGTGAGGTACCACACAGGCAGATGTACAGGGGTGCTCATAGGAGACCTGCTGTTCATCATGCCCCTGGCAGAAATGCCACAGCAGGTGTCACCAGATGCATGTTTCATGCCATCATGGAGGCACAAGCTCATATGGAATGTTACACCAGAGATAGTTTGAGGCTCCAGAGGGCTACACTTATTGCTGTATGTGACAACATCCGTGATCTTGCAGGTGCCCACCGTTATTTTGCAGAGGTCATGGATAGATGGTTTGGTGAGATATTGGGAATCCTTGACTGTGTGGTGTCTGTGGTAGAGCATGTGGTGGGAGTAGGTCATCGGTCATGTGGACATAGGTCAGCAACACCAACAGGTGGAAGTCTACTTGGACATGCAACAACTCACAGCTGCTCCCATAGTGGCAGTACCAGCACCAGCACTGCAGGGGAGGTGCTGCCCACACCACAACACAGAAAGCTATGTGCACATGGTCCTGGCCAGTCGCAAGACAGATGCGGATCCAGTGGACAAGTGTCATCATCAGGGGAGAGTACCATATCTGGGTTTCTGCCTGGTAGTGCCCATGGAAGCCCTGCCAGGTACAGTTCCTATGTCCGTGACTGGACATGGTGAACTCTACACCCTGCCATGTATGGTCTGCAGCTGTCCAACAAACTCCTGCATAGGGCAGCCACATGGCTGAAATGTGTGCATACATACACATACACATCACCAACACAGCTAGAGCATCTCCATACCTACACACACCACGTCTGCACAGCCCATTTAATAAAGAACCCCTAACCCACGCACATGATGTCAACCAAATGGCTCAGCCCAGGCCTCTGGCAAACCCACAACACACCCTATGCATATGATGATACCTGTGTCACATCCCTGTCATCCATACCATAGATGCAGGGACATGCTAATATGGTTCTGATGCACAGGGTGAAAGTACCAATGTTTAGCAATGTAATGCTGTTTAACATGTTTTCAGCTGGAATGATTAATGCTTACATGTCAGAGTGTGTAGCTGTCCAGTCATGATGCATTATAGCTGTTATTAACGCAGACTGATTGTGGTCTCCGTAATGTATTCTGTTTGTGTTCTATGTGTCTATGTATCAGCAGGATATTGGTCTGCTGTCCTTTCCTACAAAAACCTTTGATATGGTGAACCATAACATGCTTATTGACATACTAAAAGCCCAATCACTTGATGCACAAGCACTGCAATGGTTTAAATCCTATCTTGAAAACAGACAGCAAGCAGTAGTTTGGGATAATAATCTTTCTACTTCCCTCCCTGTGAACATTGGAGTACCACAAGGCTCTGTTTTACGACCTCTTCTCTTTTCATTGTTTATTAATGATCTACATACCAAAATTCCTCAAGTCACCTGCATACAATATGCAGATGACTCAACTGTAATTTGTTCAGCCAAGTCCATAACCTCTCTCCAGTCCCTCATCCAAATAGTATTTAACAGTGTTGAAAATTGGTTCATGCAACACTGCCTCCTTCTGAACCCCAAAAAAAACAAAATTATTGCTCTTTGCTCCTACTCATAAGTCACCTCAACTATGCTTCACAGTAACCTCTAACAATGGAACTAACATATCCCCTGACACTACAACCCGTCTACTGGGAGTAACAATTGATAACAACCTTAGCTATGATGACCATATTAATTCTACAATATAGTCTGTCAACAAAAAACTAGGCACCATTTACAGAATCAAACTCTTCCTTACCCCTCAGCCAGAATCACTATTGCCCAGACCCACCTGATTTCTACCATGTTCTATACTTCTGCAATATATACCAATCTATCTAGAAACAACCTCACCAAACTTTCCACCAGTTACAATAACATAGCCAGATTTGCCACTGGCACCCCCTTTAGAACTCATCACTGTCACAACCTCAAACAACTGGGATGACTAGAATTGCAGAACCAACTACTTTGTCAACAGCTTATCACCCAAAAGATCCTTTATCACCCTAATAATACCCCAATCCTTACTAATCTGATTACTACCTACAAAAATCTTTCAACACTATGCTCAGCTAACAAGCTTCTAGTTTCCACTATTAAATCTAAAAATAAAGCTGGAGACTCACTTTTCACCAACACAGTAGGAAAAAGCTGGAACCAGCTTCCTAGTAAACTTTCCTCTCTTGCTTCCACTCGTCTTTATAAAAAGCATCTTAAAGAATATCTTAAAACTCACTGGCTTAGTCCCTGCTCTAACCCTGACTGATATCTCATTCCCCTTCTTGCTCTCTCTACACTTCTCTACTCCACTGTTCTATGTCATCTACCTGTAACATTGAATAACACAAATAGCATCAACGAGTCAGGATCACCACCGAATTGTTGAGTTTTTTTAACGCACTTTATTGAGATTAAACGTTTTCGCCTCCGCCACTGCAGAAGCTTCTTCAGAAATTCAAAAAACACAAGAAAAAAGCGCCAACATTTTAAAACATGAGCAACATGATGTCACTTCCTTAGTTACATTGTAACTGAGTTATTGGGTAAACTAGATACTTAGTGACAGTATAACCAAATAAAACCAAAACATGTCCGTGTTTTTAAACATCTACAAAGTTAAAAAGTTTCACATCAAGTGAATCACTCATACAAAATACTTCTACACTACCCACTAAAATTGATTTAAAACTTAAAACACAAGTTTTATATGCGTCCACAATTATAAAATCAACAACTGATTTTACTAGTATTAAACTAGTTAAGTAACCCTGACCATAGGTCGCATTATTAAAAGAACAAGTCCATTCAAACATATTTTATCAAACATTTTTACCCTACCACTGTCCTATCTCAGATAACTTCTGTACCTTAGGACGGAAGAAATATTGCAGCACTCGTTTAAACCAGGGTAAGAAAAAGCATCTAAGAGAATTTGCCACTCAAGCTCTTTGGTTTCCAAAATGAGGGACTGGGGACCCCCTCTAACCCCATAGTAATATGATCGATCCCCATGAAATGAAAACTATGCCCCATATGGTTCAAAATATGTTTGGATAGGACATTATCACTTTTCTTGTAGGTTACGGGACCGCATCTACCAACACTGCTATGCCATAAAGAACAAGAAAAGTGATAATGCCCTATCCAAACATATTTTGAACCATATGGGGCATAGTTTTCATTTCATGGGGATCGATCATATTACTATGGGAATTAGAGGGGGTCCCCAGTCCCTCATTTTGGAAACCAAAGAGCTCGAGTGGCAAATTCTCTTAGATGCTTTTTCTTACTGTGGTTTAAACGAGTGCTGCAATATTTCTTCCGTCCTAAGGTACAGAAGTTATCTGAGATAGGACAGTGGTGTAAATGTTTGATAAAATATGTTTGAATGGACTTGTTCTTTTAATAATGCGATATCAGGGTTACAACTAGTAATATTAGTAAAATCAGACGTTGATTTTATAATTATGGACGCATATAAAACCTGTGTTTTAAGTTTTAAACCAATTTTAGTGGGTACTGTAGAAGTATTTTGTATGAGTGATTCACTTGATGTGAAACTTTTTAACTTTGCAGATGCTAAAAACATGGACATGTTTTGGTTTTATTTGGTTATACTGTCACTAAGTATTTAGTTCATTTAATAACTCAGTTACAATGTAACTAAGGAAGTGACATCATGTTGCTCATGTTTTAAAATGCTGGCGCTTTTTTCTTGTGTTTTTTTAATTTCTGAAGAAGCTTCTGCAGTGGCGGAGGCTTAAAATGCGTTAAATCTCAACAAAAAAAAAACAACACGGGTGGTGATCCTGACTCGTTGATGCTATTTGTGTTATTCAACAGTTTTTTTGATTCCTATCTACCTGTAACATTGATTACCTTCATAATACTAAAAAAAAAAAAAAAAAAAAAAATTTACAATTCAAAATTTTTTTTGATTGCTCTCTGTATTTGATCTTAGCTTAAACCTACTAAAGGACTCTGTACGAGTTTATCTGACCCTCAGTGTAAACAATGTGCTGTAATTCATTTGACTATTACTATATATTGTAATCTTTGTCACTGCTAATGCTTGGAGATTTTCTCCCCGGGCCTCTACTGAAAATGGACATATATCCAGTTAGACTAGCCCAGTCAACAAATGTAAAATAAAATAAATAAATAAATAAATAAACAAACAAACAAATAAATAAATAAGGGGTGTGGCACTGTATTGACAAGTTGACTGTGTCATATCCCATGTACAGCTGAACGCAGGTAACCGGTCTGTATAATAGTTACTGCATGTACCAAATGGCTGATAGGTCTGAGGGGTGTATACAGGTGAGTGGATGGTGGCTGATGTAAGCAGCTCTTCTACAGTGGACAATAGTAAGTGTATTGGGTGGCATACACCAAATGTTTGTGACTAACACACACACACACACACACACACACACACACACACACACACACACACACACACACACACACACACACACACACACACACACACAGGCTTTGGTCTTGATGCAATACACAGAGAATACAGTTCACATGGATGTACTTCATTTTGCAATAAACTCATTTTGGCCTATGTAATTCCAACAAGACCAAATTGCCAAAACATCACATCAGCAAATAATCAGTCCGTCAGTTTAATATCATTGACAATGGTACTGGTGGGGTATATGTCCTGTTCCCCAATGTAGTGCAATCCTGGAGTTGGTAAACATAGGTGTGCTTGTGTGGGTGCCACAGCCCCCCACTTTGGAGGGTGTGGGGTGGTGTAGAAACACACATAGTGTGATTAACAACTACTTAACCTGTTAAGATAAACTGTACAGTATAACGGCACACTAAGCAGGGGGATATGCTCAACAATAACCCCAATGTGGGTGGCTGTGCCCACAACAACCACAGCCATGTATATATATATACCAACACCAGTATCACTGTACAGCTGTACAGTGGAGAAGAGGGCATTTACACATCCACTACTAGTTTTGATTGAATGTAGTTCCACAAGATGATTGCTTTGAAATGTTACCTTTTGCCAGTTAGTTCTTGGACAAATGATCTCCTGGGACATATATTTTCTACAAACTGAAGTAGATCCCTTCACATACACACACACATACTTGGCAACATTGAGAGTAGAACCCCTACTTAGGTATTTATTGCTGCTAATGTGTTTGGCCTTAATTGCACACACCAAAGAGCTTTTAGTGTGAGGCATGTCCTGAGTTTCTTAAGTGAAGAACATCACCAGACCTTGTACAGTATGGTAATGGGGGATGTACTGGGTGTTAATGAACAATACATTGTATGACATACTGTCATATACACATTGACAAATACATACAGTTAGCGACACATTTGACAGACCTGGGTTTAGCAGTGCTAACTACCTTGTCAGTGAGTCCATTCTGTTACAGAGTTTTTGCACACAGCACATGCATTATAGGGCGGGATAGTGTAATCACTTACCTGTATGGTTGATGGTGGCAGCAGTACTCATACAGTGAATCTTGGGACATGTACTGGGGTTACCATGATGTAAAGACAGTATACCCAGCACCCACACCTCACAATGGATACTGTACTCACTGAAACCCATGATAATACCTACAATCACACATTGACCAGGACTGTAATACAAACTCTTGTCTATCTAATAAGTGCTACTACAGGGATATGAATGTATTGCACATGCCACAGGGATAGTAGACTGAGGGTTTGTCATGGCTCTCCTAATGTCAGCAACATCACTATCTCTTATAATGCACGGCAAGGTTTATTGTATTTAGAGAATGTGGCCTCAGAATGCTGTATCCTAGAAATATGTACACTCACACACAATTGTACACACATACACACACTTGTCAGGACTCAGAGGGTAACCCATGCTTATCTACCCATTTATAGAACAGTGTTATGCTGGTACTGCAAGCTCCAGGTAACCCATAGGATGAAGAGTGTAACAAGGTACACTTAATGTCAATTACAGCAGCAGCTATTTCTAAGTATAGCAATGGGGGGTGTAGTGGGTGAGAAGGTCCTCAGAATATTTTCAACTACAAGTTTACAAACACACAGACACTGCTATTCTCAGTAATGCACACTGACACATTTGTCAGTACTAAGGTCCATAGGTGCAGGTGTTCTTAGGTGTGTGCCAGGCTAATGTCCATGGAGACATGAGAAGAGTAGGGCAATTGGGTACACTGGTATCATGCCACCTGACATTTGTCAGCAGGCCATCTATCAAACGATGCCACTTGAGTGATCCCCATGGTGACAGTTAAATTCAACATCCAATCATCTGTTTTTCTCTTGCAGAAGGCCAGTGAGGTGCTCCAATTGACATGTATGCAACATATATTACATAACATGGCTAGTGACTGGGTTAGAGACCTGTACCCAAGCATGTTCTGCTGACTTTGGTAGACCGGATGAGGTATCCATGGCATGTGGTGCATACAGGGTGGGGTTTTCTAGCTGTGGTATTCATAACACAGCTGGGAAGACATGTCAGTCAATCAGATATTGCCTGTAAGCAGCCAAGATGGATACCTGACATCTGCACATCTGTACAGAGGAGAGTCAGAAATTAGCTAGCCAACAGCTTATGCATTAGGATGAATATTTTGACAGATAGATGTCTGACACTGATAGCTATGCCATTACTACATGACTGCAGCCCTTAACGACATGTCATAATCACATAGTAGTCTACAGTTAATATCCATATACCAGATCAATATCCAGTAAGAGATACTTAATAACATACAGCTCACACACCAAGAATGCAATAGTCAGTACTCAGAGTCCAGCTTTGCATGCAGGGGTATATGTTTCCAGTACTACAATCTGTAATCTACTCTTTAGCAGGTTTAGGCATTGATTAAATCTAAATGCTAAGCAGATTTTCGCACTGGTAAGTGAAGCCTAGATGGTATAAGTACCTTTTTGTTTAACCGTATATTAGCATCGCTTACTGTCACACAAACCCTCACAAACCCACTTAAAGCTGCTCAAAACTGCCTTAACCACTCTGTATTCAACAGTCCTTGTTCTGCCTAGCAACAAAATAAACAGCCCTTGAACCCAGAAACCTATAGACTATAGTCACAACACTTAACCACTAAGCCATATAAGCTGTCCAACTGTTGCCTGCTTGTTCAAATATATAATTCAGTACATGTACAGTTGTTTACTACTTGTTAGTGAAAATAGTGTTGAATCAGTCATGTTTTTATATCTAAATATACACATATCAGATAAATATGGTGGGGATACATCTGAGAAGGTATATATGACACTCATGTTTACACATAAGGATATATATATATATATATATATATATATATATATATATATATATATATATATATATATATGTGTGTGTGTGTGTATACATGTACATACACACACACACACACACACACACATATATATGTGTATATATAACATATGCCCATAACATGTAGTGGAGTCATATCTCAGCACCATAACTCAAAACCTCTTAGTGCAAGGGAACGTAATGTAAGTATTGCAGTTATAAATGTAGAATGTTACTACAGTAACAGGGTTGTGTCAACAGACATGTTGTGTAGGAAGGCTCTTCTGAAACTTACATGTATGCCATCAGTTAATGACAGGTATCATAAAATCATCATAGTGAAGTACCACACAACTCACAGTAATGTTCCTGTGGAATACAGCAGAAATATGACCAATAAACGTGGACAGTCTGAAACAATCTGATCAGTCCAGAGATATACACAGAACTCTTTAGTGCAAGACATGTGGCCCAAGCCTGACAAAGGGGATGTTTACAGCCATGTAAATGGGAATATGACACAAATACTGGAGTAGATAAGCTCACACAGTTGATGCATTCACACCCTCCTGTCTGTCCTAACACATATTCACTGGAGGAGCAGAGGTTCCAAGCCCACATACTTCCCACTACTTAGTGACATACATCTTCACAGCATCCCACTGCTTTTCCAGAAATACACAGCATGTATGGTGGCCAGGCAACAGTACATCTGACAAATATCTGGACATAACATCACACTAGGTAAATACACTGAGCTGCTAGGCATGTCAACAAGCACTGTGTAAACTACAGGCAGACTGCCTCAACACTGGCCCAAGTTTCCAATGGGGGAATACACATCTAATTGCAAATATAGCAGGCACTACAGGCATGTAACAGACACCAGTGTGAAAGTGTACACCCACAACCAATCTCAACACCGTCACAGTCACATTATGGTAAGCCTAATTAATAGTACAGTATATGGATTGTGTGAACAAACCCATCCTCATATTTGCCACTCACACACTAACCCTACATATACTGACCCAATTGACAGTGCAGCCTGATGCCTGACTGTGGTATGGGACATGTCTCAGTCTGGCCTTACAAACATATATGCTGATAGGGTACCAGAAACTGGAGCAGCATGAAACGTCAGATAGAACAGGACCAAGAACAATGACATCTACCACAGTCTGTACACAGGCCAAGTAACATATTTACAATACACTGCTACACAATACTGACACTCTGTCAACAATCACCATAAGTACACAGACCTCACTACTGCACAGCCAACAACAGAATGTCCAGGTTTTGTCCTCAAATATAAGGCCTACTATACATAACATGTCTGGCAGTTTGGCATGCCACTGGCTTGTTATCAGGAATGATGTCAGTAAATAATGATATACTGTACATATGCACCTCTTACTGCATGACATACAGACAAAGAGTGACAGACTTGGGGGACAGAGGCACAATCACAAGGCCAATATTGACATATTGCTGTGATAAACTGAGAGAATTGCTGGTGTAACAGGGTTTGTTGTGACAAATCTCTTCTGAGGGATATGAAGTCAGTAACACACATGGATGTCATATTTACTGATAGCAATCATCAGGGTATGCTACTGCATTTCTAAAGACAGGAAATGTGTGAGTAACACATCACATCTAAGACTCCAAACTCTGGCCAATCTGCAGATAGCCCTACAAGTGAGACTTTTCTTAACCGCATAACACTGTAATGCCAGACTTTAAATCACGCAGAACAGCCATATCCACACAAACCCTGTTAAACCAACATTACTTCAAATGTAGAACAGCAATACTTACATTCTGTCCCCATGACTGGAACATCCCCTTCCTGTTTGTTGGCCTGTGTTCACAGTGTTTGTTGTAAGAGATATTTCCAACTACCCTCTGTGATGCGGTTTGTCAGACACCAACATGAAGTCCTGCTCACAGTGAAGGAAAAGGGCCAACACCCACATAGCGTGCTTAGTTATAGGAGTGTGTTTCCATGCAATCAGCTATAGGAATGATACCACAGCTGTTTCATATGCAATTAGCAAGTGGGGTACTCCAATTTATGCACAGGTCATCAGCTGATCATGAGCATTACCTACAAAAGTCAAGCTGCTGCCTATGCAAAACAGATGTATTTTTCCACATCTGCCAGAGAGGGATATATATATATATATATATATATATATATATATATAGAGAGAGAGAGAGAGAGAGAAAGAAAGTAAGAAAGGAAGGGAGAAAGAGCCAAGCATGTTTGTGCATGATCCGTGGGTGGAGAGTGGTATCTAGGTATTATAACGGTTGCCTATATTGTTTACTAATCCATACAGTCACATAGTAATTGCACATGGCAGTACACATTTATGGCTGTGGATTGTCTACAACAACCTCTACAGTGTTTGAAAACTGTTGGCCTTGTAATTTGGACATTGGGACATATAGGTCCTTAATATAATAATGTAGTGTATGATCCGTGGGTGGAGAGTGGTATCTAGGTATTATAATGGTTGCCTATATTGTTTACTAATCCATACATTCACATAGTAATTGCACATGGCAGTACACATTTATGGCTGTGGATTGTCTACAACAACCTCTACAGTGTTTGAAAACTGTTGGCCTTGTAATTTGGACATTGGGACATATAGGTCCTTAATATAATAATGTAGCAAAACCCACACTGAAATGGATTCGGTCATTGCACAATCACCCCCAACAGGATACTGATGACAAACACACACACACACTTACCAGTTCTGAGTTTCAAACCCCTACCTGGTTACGTACTGCTATTACAGTGCTACTCAGTTATTGCATGTGCCACGGAGCTTACGTGTTGAAGAGTTGTCCAAAGGTATCTTTGAAGGTAAGTGACATTAGCAGCAGTGCTAAAAGAGGGATAAGGGAAGTGTTCCACAAAATCAGGTGCCAACAAAGACACACTAATGCACTCTCTCACATTATCACCATTGCCATATCCAGGATTAGAACTCCTACCTAACTAGTTTGTGACACTACAATATTATGCAGTTATCGCAAGTGCCACAGAGCTTACAGGACTGAAATGTGGCCAAATGTTTTTTCAAGGTGACTGACATCAGCAGGCATGCTAAAGTAGGGCAATGGGAGGTGTAGTGAGTGTGAATGGCCTCAAAATCATTCATCTCCCCACACACACACACACACACACACACACACACACACACACACACACACACACACACACACACACACACACACACACACCTTGCCAGTACTGAGATCCATAGGTTCATTGCTTCACAGGTGTGTAGTAGGTAAATGGGCCTAAAGGCTCTACAAGGCTAGGCCAAGGGAATACCTTGGCATCAGGCCACATGACAACAGTCCCCAGCGTGGCTCAGGAGTGTAGTCCCTGGAGTGGTCCCCAGGGGTGGGTATTGTATTCACCATCCACTCATCTGGGTTGCTATTGTGGGTGGCCAGTGATGTGCACTGCTTCCCATGTATGTGATCTATATTCCATAACATGGACAGTGTCTGGGTTTTGCACATGTCCCACATGCATGATCTTTGACATGTGGAAGTGTACTTGAGGTCTCCAAGGCATGTTGTGTGGACAGATTGCTATCTTCTGATGTAGCATTCCTGACCTCATTTGGTGAGACCTGGCTATGTAACTAAGGTCGTGCTTGCCCCTAAATTGACAGCATGGTATGGGTATTCAGTGGAGTTAGTGGTGTCTGGCCATACAGGTCATGTGTATAAGGCATGGTATTCTCTTTGTGGGATACATTTGCAGATTCTACAGTTGTTGCAGGTGTCCAGGGGAGAACATGGGAAAAGGGCCACTGTACACATTTATTTGGCTACTGAGGGGATGGAACAGGGTGCCATGTACTTTTACTTACTGGATAACACACAAGCAGGAGATGTAACACATCAAAGTACTTTCTGATGTCAATGGCACTGTTGGCATCAACAGGCTTGTAGTCCACTGCAATCACACCATGGTTACTATCTGTGAGGCAATATGCAGGGAACTACCAATATAGTGGTTGTTGCCTAGCCAAGTGTGTTTGTGTATGAGACATGGGTGGAGAGTGTTCCATGAGTAATGGTAGGGTTGCCTGTATTGTTCAACAATCCATACTGTCACATGTAGGGATATGGATTGTCTACACTAACATCTCTGGTGTTTGTCATCTCTTGGCCTTGTAATGTGGACATTATGACATATGCTAGGTCTTTAACATAATCATTTAGCTACTAGGTCCTCAACATAATAATTTAGCAAAACCCACCCCACAATGGATCCTGTTATTATACAATCACAACAACCCCCACACAGGATTCTGATGACAGACACACACACAATTTCTAGTAGTGAGATTCAAACCCCTACCTAGCTATGGTATTGCTACTATCGTGTACTGCCTTTATTGCACGCGCCATGGAGCTTATAGGCTGGATGCTGTCGCAAGGTACTTCTAAGGTGAGGAACATCACCAGCTCTTGTAAATACTGGCATTGAGTGATGTATTGGGTGACAGATCCCAAAAATAATTTTACCCTACACACACATTTACATTTGCCAGGGGTGAGGTTCAAACCTCTATCTAACAATCTTTTTGGAGCATTAAGTTAAGCATTTACCACATGCACCACTGAGCTTACATGGTTTTGTGTTGGCAACAGGTACTTCTAAGGTGGATGACATCTACAGGACTGCTAAAGTCAGGCACTGAGATGTGTACTGGGTGTAAATGGGGCCAAAATCTTTGAGGTGCAGACATTCATATTTAGACATATGTACACACACAAAAACCTGCAATGGATGAGATACAACCCATACCTATGTAGTTACTGCTACTACATTGTTCTGCATTTATGGTATGCACCATGGAGCTTACATGTTGAAGAGCTGTGCCAAGATATCTTTGAAGGTGAGTAACATCAGCAGCAGTGCTAAAGGAGGGGTAAGAGGAGATTAATAAGTGTGAATGTCCATAAAACCAGGTATCATCAAAGACACACACACTCTGCCACACAAACACACACAGTTTCACAGTTTCCATGTCTGGGATTAGAGCTCTTACCTAACTAGTGTGCTATACTAAGTATTATGCAGTTATCGCAAGTGCCACAAAGCTTGCATGTTGGAAAGCTGTCAAAAGGTATCTTTGAAGGTGACTAACATCAGCAGCAGTGCTAAAGGAGGGGCAATGGGAGAGTAGTAAGTGGGAATGTCCATAAAATCAGGTATCATCAAAGCAACAATGACTCTCTCACACAAGCACACACAGTTGCCATACCAGGGATTAGAACTCCTACCTAATTAGCATGCTACACTAGAGTATGACACAGTTATCACAAGCACCATGGAGCTTATATGTTGGAGAGCTGTCCAAAGGTATCTTTAAAGGTGACTAACATCAGCAGCAGTGCTAAAGGAGGGATAAGGGGAGAATAGTAAGTGTGAATGCCCATAAAATCTGGTACCATCAATGACACACAAACTTTCTCACACAAACACACACAGTTTCACAGCTGCCATATCTGGGATTCAAACTCCTACCTACATAGTATGTGACATTATGGCATTATGCAGTTATCAAAAGTGCCACGGAGCTTATACAGCTGGCCATTGTCCAAAGGGTTATTTCAAGGTGACTGACATGAGCAGGCATGCTAAAATTAGGCAATGGGAGGTGTAGTATGTGTAAATGGCCTCAAAATCATTCATCTCCACACATAGACACACACACAGTTTCACAGTTGCCATGTCTGGGATTGCAACTTCTACCTAACTAGCTTTCTACACTACAGTATTACACACGTATTGCAAGCACCATGCAGCTTATAGGGCTGTGACTTAGCCAGAGGGTTATTTCAAGGTGATTGACATCAGCAGGAGTGCTAACAATGGGCAATGGGAAGTCCATTGTGTGTGAATGGGCCATAAATCATTCCTCTGGAAACACACACACATTCAGTCACATGCAACTTTACATTTGACAGGACTGGGTATAGGTTCATAGGTTCATAGGTTTATACTAGGCTATCTGCCCTAAGGCATTTATAAGCCTAGCCCAAAGTTATGTGGCTTACGCCACTCCTTATGTTAGAAATAATGTGCCCATTAGTTTGTTGTGCCTCTGTCCAGCAGTGACACAGAGATGATTCCCGGGGTAAACCTACGATCTCCCATCCACCGGTCAAGATTTCTCTTGAACAGAGCCAGCGAGGTGCTCTGCCTCACATGGACCGGGATTTTATTCCACAGCATGGGGAGTCTCTGGGTGATAAATCTATCCCTCCAGCATGTCCTATTTATATCCGTGCTAAGGTTTAAGTCACTTGCTCTAGTGGTTCTGGTGGATTTGGATTTTTTGAGGTGCAGCATGTCCATTAATTCTGCGTTGGTCATGGCCTTGTATGTCAGGCACAGGTCACCTCTGAGCAGACGGTATGCAACTGAATAGAGTTGGAGTTTCTTCAGTCTGGCAGTATATGACAGGTTTTGGAGTCCCTTTATCCTTTTGGTGAGGAACTTTTGGGGTCTCTCCAATTGCTGCAGGTGTCGGGTGAGATACATCCCGAATGGGGCATTGTACTCGATCATTGGTCTGATAAGTGAAGAGTACAGGGGAACAATGACCTCACTTGATCTGGATGTGAAACCCTTCATGATCAGATGGGCAATGTAGAAGGTCTTTCGAACCACTTTAGCAATGTGAGTGTCAAATGAGAGGCCACTGTCAACCTGGTCCCTGATAACCTCTTCTGTGCTTAGCGGGTTGCCATCTATATGGTAGCTTGGGGTTACCTTGTTTTTCCTGAAGGGTATGACTATACACTTTTTTGCGTTTAACTTCAGGCCATGGCTCTGGCACCAGCTATTAGTTTCCATGAGACCCCTCTGAAGGATGTCTGTGTCCGATGTACTATCCACTATGGCACCCAGTTTGCAGTCATCCGCAAACTTTGTCAGCCATAGTCCTCCTATGATTGCCTGTAATTCTGAGAAGTAGATGCCGAACAATAGGGGGCCAAGGACTGAGCCCTGTGGGACACCACTTGTAACCGGCTTGGAGTCTGACATGGCTCCAGCAACTCTAACCCTGTGGGTTCTGTCCTTTAGTCAGTTTGCAACCCATCTTGTGACATATGGGCTTACATTTAAGCTGGTAAGTTTCTCTATGATACCCGAGTGGGGTATTGTGTCGAAAGCTTTTGCAAGGTCAAGGTAGGCTGTATGGACTGCCTTTCCCTCATCAATGGCCTTGGTAACTGTCTTGAAGAAGTCGACCAAGTTCAAAAGGCAAGATCTGCCCTTGACAAAGCCAAACTGGGTTGGGTCCAAGGTCTGCAAGTCCCCTATGTCCTTGTTTATGAGTTCCATTATGATCCTCTCCATAGCTTTGCAGACCAGGCTTGTTAAGCTTATGGGGCGGTAATTACCAGGGTCCGTAGAGGCACCGCCTTTGTGGAGTGGGACCACAGTTGCCGTACGCCACTCCTTGGGCACATGTCCTGTGGTAAGGCTAAGATTAAACAGCTGCCTTATGCGGGTTTAGTTCTTCATTGAGTTCATGTAGCACACAGCCAGGGACACCATCCGGTCCCATTGATGCTGTGTTTTAGCTTTAGAGAGAGCAGCTTTCACCTGCGCATTTGAGATGTCTGGGAGGCTACACTCTGTTGGGATAGTTATCTCTCCTTTTGAGGGAGAGGGTGAAGTTTGCTGAACCTGTCTGCCAGTATGTTGGCAATGTCTGTGGGTTCAGTGATTTTTGTATCATTTTGGACTAATTCTGAGCATATCTGGGAGTTTCCACCCAGGTTTCTGACATAGCTGAAGAAGGCTTTATGATTGTCTTTTGAATCTATGGCAATTTTTTTCTCAAAGTTTGCCTTGGATGATTTTATGAGGGATCGTAGTTTATTGCTAGTACCGATCAAAGATGCCTTCCTTTTTTGGGATTTTGCTCTATCATGTAATAGCTTTCTCCTCTTATTGTAAAGTTTGTTATGGCTGGGGTCCACCAGACTGGACATTTGCCCTTGGTGGAAAGAGTCTTGGTTTTATTTGGGATTGCCTGATCCATGCAGTCCTGAAGGTGTTCATAGAAGGCATTTGTAAGGGCTTCCGCAAATTGGGTTGTGATTTCCATTGGCTCAGGGGCCTTGAAGTATACCACACCTGTCTTGAGTAGTGTGAAGTTTGCTTTAGAGAAGTTCTTCACTGTGGTCTTTTTTGGTTGGGGTGGGGGCGGGATGTGGATTTCTAGTGAGATTAGTTTATGATCTGATCTCACCAAAGAGGGATATACTTCCGGTGTGGAGCATTTTGTCCCCATGTTTGTGATGATGAGATCTAGTATATTTTCTCCTCTTGTGGGGACAGTGACTAGTTGTTCCATGGCATTTGAATTTATGAACTCCAGGAACCTTTGGGCTAGAAAGTTGGGGCTTGAGTAATGTTCCCAGTCTATATTCGGGTAGTTGAAGTCACCCAATATGATGGTGTTTGGTGATACATTTATACCCTCCAGTGTCTTCAGGAAAGCTGTGTGGGTTTCCTGAGTTTGAGAGGGTGGCCTGTAGCATGCTACAAATTGTAGAGCAGTTTTGCCTATGGTTAATTGCACCTGGATGGTTTCCGATGCTTCGTGCATAGCCACCAACCTGGAGGTGTGGGTATCCTTGATGAATATGGATACACCCCCTCCTTTTGTGGTATGGTCCGGGTTTTGGGGCCGGAACACATGATATGAGGTAAAACCTGATAGTGCCGGGTGCTCTCAGGAGCCTTGAACCAGGTTTCAGTCACAGCACAGACATCGATGTTCTCCATACTGAGAAGGGCCTCGAGTGTGTGCATTTTGAGATTTAGACTTCTGGCATTGAGCAGCATTACCCTTAGTTTCTTCCCATTTTTGTTTTCTAGGGTGGTAGGTTTAGAATTTGAGCCTTGCCTAAAAAAGGCACTATGGGGGTGGCAAGAGCCTTAGCCAATATCCGGAATCCCAGGGGTGACAGGTGCAAGCCATCCCTTGCGAAGCAGCATGGCTTGTCAAGCATGTCATCCCAAGCAGACAGACACTGGATCCCCTTTGAATGACACCAGAAATTAAGCCAATTGTTAAAGCTGATCATCTTGTCACTATAATGTGGCATCATTCGTGGTGAAGGAAGGATACTGCTCAGGGTCAGGGTCATACCTGCCTGGGCTACATAATCAGAGAGCTCCTCTATGTCTCTTTTCATGTAGTCCAGGGAGGTACGTCTCAGGTCGTTCACACCAGCATGGACAATAACTGTGTCATACTTGTACTTGCCGTGGAGTGACCTGAGTATTTGTGTTATGTGGTGGATTCTAGCGCCTGATAGGCAGCTTACCGTGACCTTCTCCTTGTTCAGCCTGGTGAGTGGGACGTCAGTGTGTCTGATTATGGAGTCACCTATGACAAGTATGTTTGGTGTTGTATTTGGCCTTAAGGGCAGTGACTGCTTTGCACACTGATTTTGTTTTTTATGTGTTGTTTGTGTGGTGTCTTGAGTTTGCAGTTGCTTGGGTGTCTGCTTTGGAGGCCTTTGCTGTTTAGGTAAATTTTTACTCAGAGCCTCCGAGTATGTCTTAGTGTGTTTATGTGTTTGATTCAGTGGTGTGGTTGAGTTATGTGAGACTTGTATTGTGGTGTGTGTAGTTGCCTTCTCCTCCTGCCTGGTCTTGCCAGTCCTGAGTTGAGAGAGCTCAGCCTCAAGTTTGGCTAAATAGCTGCATCTCAAGCAAGTGTTAGTGTTATGTGGGAGGAGGAGAGGGTTGTCCGTGTACATGAGGCAATTGTAACATTGCCTCAGAATTCCCAGATTCACCAACTGGGCAGGAGAGGATGCCAGCATCTGACCCTTCAACATGCTAGAAAGAATTATGAGTTGGTATGAGACAGAAAAGTAGAGGGCTTAGCAGGGAAGTGGGCACTCCTGGGGGGGTTTTGCAAGTGAGGGATTTGTATAATATAGGAGTGCTTGACCTGCAAAGAAAATGCTTATAAGACAAGGGATATGCTTTTAAGACAAATGCTGAGCTTTTTGAGAAGAAAAAGCAATTAGGAACAAGTGCTGTGCTTTTTAGTGAAGGTGTAAACTGTTTAGGTTCCTAACAGAGCAGTTCTAAGGGAAAAATTGAAGAACAGACTTTATGGAGCCAGAAAAAGTTTAACCTTGTTAAACCGCGCCTGCCGATGCTGCTCTAGTGGCAACTCCGATCTAAATCGCGCTAAAGCACGTTAAGGCGTGCTTGATAGCAGGGGCTGGAAAGAAGCAGGAATAGACCCAAAACGGACAATAAAACTACAGTTTCAAGTCAGTAACCACTCCTACTGGGGGCAGGGAAGGCTGCTCAATGTTATTCACTGCCACTGATCAACAGAGAGACTTTCCTTTAGCCCAAGCAAAAATGGCCTCACAGAAACTTACAAACAGTTCAGGAAACAGCAAGCCTGTAACTGAACTTTTTTAAATCTCAGAAAAGTGGGAAAAAAGCAAGATTTATTTTTTGTTTTTGTTTTTTCAGAGATAGCAGAGGTTCACAGGTAATATCAAGTTATAACAGTGCAGTAAATGACCCCACACAAGAGTGCTAGGTCAAGGACAGAAAATATGCAAGTTTTGAGAAAAAACGATTTAAAATTAAGTGCAAACAGGAAATTCAGTAAACAACTTTTGGTTGTGCTCTAAATACAGCTACTAATGCAGAAATCAAGTTTAACAAGCCAGAAAATGCTCAAACTAGGCAGCTATGCAGAAAAACTTAGCAAATAAACAGAGAAAAAATACTTAAAATCTCAAAAGTGGCTCCCTTCTTCTCTCAGCGTTTTCTCCTCTTGGTGGGTGCTTCACCAACAGCCAACAAGCCTGAAAAGAAGCCAAAACCACAAGGCAACTAGGTTTTAAGAGAGGAAGATGAAGGAGTTTTGGAAATGACCCCTGTTGGCCAATAAAACTACAGTTTCAAGTCAATGCTACATGAATACTGATTTGTAATATGTTACACAGTTACCACAAGCACCACAGCCACTATAAGGCTGAGGCCTATCAAAAGGAATGTCTACAGTGATTGACATCAGCACATAATGTGATATCATCCAATTGGATGTGTGGTGGGGGTGGGACAGGCCTCATAATGGAAATCTCTCTGTCACTGTCTGTCTCTCTCTTCCCCACATCTCTATGTGTGTATGTTTGACATATTATAATGTGTTGGCCTTGGATATGTGTGAGTATTCCTACCCAATGTGTGTGAAAAGCATGAATGGTTTAAAATGTGGTGTGTGTGCACAGACATCTGCAACTGACATATATGTTTAGTCCACTGTGTTGTCAGACATGGGCTTTATTTCTCTAAATGTAAAAGCATGCCCAGTATGACCTTCTGTATTGAGTGTGTGAATCCATTCTAGGTAGGTTGTACTCCAGTCCAGGGTTTGGTGTTCTACACCTACTGCTAGCAAACTGTCCCCGCAGGATATCTGTAGATAAGTTGACAATATGGAGTCACAATGGGTGACAGATAGTGGGATACTGCAACTATTGCTGTCTGTGCTGCTTGCGTACATGGTTCGTGTTAGCAAAGATATTCAGACATATGTACTGTTTTACACTGTAATGTATTATGGCATCAACTACTGATAGATATACTTATTTGCTCATAGTTATTTCCTGGGAAATACAAGGTGAATGAAGCTGTGTCCAGTATTATGGTCTGCAGCCTATATATTCTTGCACACTCATCCCATTCTGGAGGGGTAGCTGCAGACACTTGCTGATGGGTTTGTGTATATGTTCCAGCTCCTTGGTACTATAGTAGCTGAAATTCTCTTCATGTACATATATCAATGTAATGGAATGGCCATATCCTGCTGTGCCAATACTTCTCAGCTGTGCAGATTCACCCAGGTTACCCATATGCAGGGCTCCTATATCTGGTCAGTTCCCCTTCACATAGTGGTTTATGAGCAGGTTTGTAACCACCTATTACTAGGTTTGCAGGCAGGGGTAGTATGGGCACACATCAGAGTTTCAGACTTCACACTCTCCATGATGTCCATGCTTCTATACTCGACCACTCTCTTATTCTATCCTCTTTCTAATTTTATGCAAGTGATATCTGAGAAGTATCCCTATAGTTGGCCTTTCATCCCAGCGGTATTTAGGGGTTGGTCCACAGATCATGCAGTGGGACATGGTGGGGATGCTACTGGGATTTGTTAACATGGCCTTGCATTTGTGTTCTGTTGACTGTGTTATGTTGTTAGTTGGGACCCCATGAGATAACATACATTGGCACTATGGGTGAGGCACAGGCCTTTGACAGAGGACTGTAGACCATTTGGTAGTGATGCAGGCCATCTGTAGCAGGCCAGTGCATTCTGTCACTCCTACATTTCCAGGCTGCAAGCCACTGGATTCCCCTGGGGTGACAGGGTAAGTGTGCGAGGTGTTAATGGCAATAGTTCCTGTCCGTATTAATCCATTGGTCTGGATGCTGGCAGGGTGCTGCTTACAGCTAGGGACACACCTGCATGGGACACCTCTTCAGCATGCTGCATTCTGTGGATATTCCCACAAAGAAGTAGGGGGGGGGGTCATACTATACTCATTTCCAACAGCAAGGATATGACCTATGATAAACCTGTAGCTGATAGTGGGGTGAGCTGAGTGCATGTGTGATATGGAAGCTTCTTGCAGCTGACTCACAGATATACATGGGACATTCGCCTTATACTGCCTTGTGCTGGGACATAAGCAGTCTCTCATTACTTCATAATTGTGCCTTTTGTGGTCTGTCAGTGATTGGCCAGACTACATCAGTATTCCATACTACACGGACAGCTAATGTGCTGCTAACCTGTATGTACAATTCCAAAGTTGTGTGCAGTTGACAGTTACATTTTATGTACTCTGTCTACGGTACTTCCACCTGTGTACTGTGTGTATGCCTGGGCCCACATTCATGGCATGTCCATCTTTCAGACGATGATAGATATTGACATCTGGACAGTGAATATGGACAACTGTTGACATGGGTATTGCTGAGAAGCATTGTTGTTGGCACTGCAGTTGTTGGAACATGGTCCTGTCATCCACAGTACTGCCCATAGGCCACCGAGACACAACCCTCCAAGCCTACATGCTGACCACTTCCAGACAGTATTGAACACACAACAACCTAACACACAGATCCCTGCATATTGTACACATACAACAATCTGTCCTGTAGATTGGGCCAGCTTGGGTAATCTGTGCTCCACTGTTATTACACCTCACACTTATATGTTACTACATTTCTACATAGGATTGTGGTGGGGGGCACCTGACAACATTAAACTGTGTTATGACTGTACTGATATGTCAGGTACTCTATTGGCTTCTACATCATTTTGTATTCTGACCTATCATGCAGACTGGAGGCATATCAGTGGAGTACAGATCTTGGATTTTATTGGCCTACATTTCAGTTTCAGACTTCTTATCCTTCAGAACTAACATACAACTGCCAGACCTGTTGTAGCCCATCTGTGTAGGTCTGGATGGGGGCTGTTAACCATTGCCAGCAATTGGAGGCCTTAGTCCAGCCTTTCATTAAGGTAATCTACACCTGTTCTGGTAGTGGGTATGTGTGCCTCAGTGACATACATGTGTGTGTGTCCTATGTACACCCATTTGGGCCACCACATGTAATGCAGTGGGATTTGTCACCTTGTCTAGTACTGCCCAGTATGCTGACACCAGTATTTGTTATGGATTTCATGCTGCCCATAGAGGTGCCCACTATCTGCTGCCATCCCATTCAGCCACCCGATTCCCTTTCATGCTCATGTCCAAACCATAGATACAACTATCAGAACATGCTACTCCATTCAGCAATTGATAGGAAGAGTGAGCTACTTTGTGGCTGTGTCAGTATTGAGGACAGTGCTGGAGGGATGACTATGTCAGATGCACATAGTACACTCCCTATACATGGCAAAGCACAGGTAGTGTCATGTTTGGTATCCATTTTACTGTATGTGCAAGTCAGAGAGAGGTGTCATTCCCTGGGTCCCTAACATGTCAGTGTATGTGCTATGCATTGCCTCTTTGCCAAGGCCTGGGTATACTGGGCATGCCTCCTTCTGCCTACATGGGCAGGCTCAGGTTCCTCCTCCTCCAAGTCTGGCCTTGGCAATGGTGGGGGGCTGTGTGGCCTTGCCCCATGCTGTTTCTGCTGCAGCTGTTTCCACAGGATCATATTGTGTAGCATGGCAAATACAATGTGTACATGTAGCTGGAGAGTACTGCAAGGCTCCACTGGATATGTCCAGGCAACGGAGCCATGACTTTAACATCCCAAACACACGCTCTATTATGATTCTCATTTGTGCGTGTGCCTCATTATGGAGTTCTTAATCAGGTGTGTATACATTTCTGATGGGTGTCATCATCCACAGATTCAGTGCATAAACAGCATCCCCCACTAGGTGGCTGTATGGGATGTCCCCACTGGCAAATGACTGTGTCATATGCCAGATGTGGGAGTTGTGATAGCTTCCAGGGCTGCCAGCATACACATTCAAGATAATGTCCTGGGCATCGCACACAACCTGGCAGTTGAAGGGGAAGCCCTTGCAGTTTATGTAGACCCTACCCCGCTCACTGGGTGGTGCTTTGATGTGTATGTACATGCAGTCTATATCACCCACTACCTCGGGGTATTCTGCTATTTGGTGGAAGAGATGCATATTGCTGGTCAATGTCTCATGGGTGTTGAGGAAATATATGTGTTCACTGGCATGTGCTGACATGGCATCAAGGAATTGGTGGAGTACCCTGGTTGCTGATGCCTGTGAGATCCCCATGATATTCCCAGTTGCCCTTTGGAAGGTACCTGTGGCTAGTATTCTTAAGCCTACACATACCTTGGTATCGACTGGGATGGGTTCTCCTCTTTTTGTTTTGTGTGTGAGGTGTGGCCGGCACAGCTCAGCAATTTGCTGTAGAATGTCTCTGTCCACCCTATAATGTTCCACTATCTCCAGCTCATGTACCCCTGGTAGGTTACCCTGGGTCTGTACACTCTTTTCCTTTGCCTTACTGTGCGTTGGTTGTCAGCATTCACATCCTCACCATCCTCAGCCTCTTGCACATAAAGATGTATGAGAGCGACAGCAGCCCCTAACATTTTGTTAGTTTTGTCAGGTAAAAATTTCCCTGCCTGTGTAGGTTGGTGATGCAGAGTTTGTGGGAAAAACCAGACTGGAAGGTGTTTGCCTAGTTTGTAGTAGTGTGCTAGGCTGCTCCATGTGAAATTGTCTGATTCTGACACATCTCACCTGCCAGCTATGCTAGTTCTCCTTGATTGCCTTCCTACTGCTGTTTTCCCTTCCCATTGCCTTCCCGTTTAAGCCCCTAGAAGTGGCGCACATTCCCCAGTGCTCAGATATGAACAGAGCTGCTATTTCTTGGTTTTTTTTTTGTTTAAAACCTGGTGCATGGCACACACACCCATTTAGGCAATGTAAACACTACCAGGCAGACTCAGACACACACCCTTCCTTAGTTGTGTTTAGCTGAGGGCAAACATGCGCCACAGAGCTCCAATAAGTTTACAGCATGCATGACACTCCCTCTTATGAGGTCATCTACTTCTTATACAATGGTGTTGCTGCACCTACATAGTTGGGTGCAAGATAACACTGAGAGGAAATCTGTGATTCAGTATCAATCCCCTCATTTGCATACAACAGAATGCTAATTCATAGTTACCACACTCACACTGAGCCTTCCTCCTTAGCAACCACTATTCCCTGGTATTGTTGTCTTATGCATGCCATTGAATATTAGGGTCTATATTATATGTTCGAAGTTTGAAAACTTCAAACGGTAAATAATCAAATTTAAATGTTCGAAGTTTCAAACATTGAATATATAATAAAAAAAATAAACAAATGGAACTTATCTGACTAGTGTAGGCAGGGAGAAGTCCCCCCCTGAACCTCCCACCCCCCATTCTTTAAATATATCAACTCCGAGACCACACTATAGTGCAGTAAAGGAAAGATTTCCCTACCTGCACTGTAGTGCGTTCCAGAGTTGGTATATTTAATGAGTGGGGGGTGTGGGGGGGTTCCAGGGGGCTTACACCCCTGCCTACACTAGTCAGATAAGTTCCATTTGTTTATTTTCTTTTATTATATGTTCAATGTTTGAAACTTCGAACATTTAAATTTGATTATTTAACATTCGAAGTTTTCAAACTTCATACATATAATATAGACCCAACTATTATGGAAAAATGCTGATTTGGGTTTAAAAGCTTATTTCCAACTTTTTTTCTTATTTTCGGGCTGATCCCGTTTACGCACCACTGCCCTACTCTTAAATGGCAGAAATCGGCCAAAGAAAATAAACGTTATTTTTTATAATTTTGCAACTATTTCTCATGCCAATGGCCATATATTTGGCCATTGGCATGCCTACTACATTGAATACACGCTTTCTTTAGAGTTGTCATGCCTCCTTTTTTGTAATTTGCAGAAATGTATTCAGTTAGTAACCAAATACATTTCTGTAGGTTACATTATTCCTGCACAGCTGCCTGCTTGCTTCCTGGATCGGTAATTCACCTCATTTGCATGGTTTTCACCAGCAAATGAGGTAATTAGCATATAGCAGTGCCGTCCGTGCAGGAATAGTGTAGGAGCACTTGTGCACGTCCAAGGAGTTTATTCCTGGATCGCTCGTCGACCATATTACGTGCAGCAGCTCTTGCACTATTCCTGCACTCCGTGCAGAGCTTGCTGAATGCGGGGGACTGTGTTTCAGCAGAATTCTTTTGTTTTACTTTCTGGACAACATATTAAATCTACCAGTTTTCCACATGTATTCCAAAACTTTTCTAACTGCTGAGTCAATAGATTTCTACTTGTGAGTTTCTATCTGTGGATTTTTTACTCTTTTTCCATTGGAGATCACCACTGTTGTGGTTTCTATTTGTCCTCCAGCAGTGATTAAAGGAGTTTTTCTTTTTCCTCTGCAGATGCACAGCTATGGAATTAGTACAAGTAAGAGGGCTGCACAGGGGTATGCCACTCCACAAAAATATTTATTTATTCTTGATTTTCCTAAGTTGCAGCTTAAAATGGTTTGTTTTGCCCCACTGAAGCTTCAGCAAATAAACAGGAATCCTTCCATACAATCTACCAAAGTAAATACCCTTCTCATTATGGGGTCATATTTCTAAAAATGATGTTTTTTTTTCTTTCAGAAAAGAAAAAGAAGCTCTGTCTGTGATTTAACAAACTGTAATCACGCAATTATTTAATTTTGTCTTTCAACTTCATTATCCTAATATCCTTCTACAAGACACTTTCAGCATATATATTTGCTACAGTAGGAGCTACTTAACTAAGATTTCATTAGGGTTACTGCCTGAGGTAGATAATAAGCTATAATGTACAAAGTGGCTACCTATACCCTATATCAGCCATTAAGCACTAACCCTTTGGGTCCAATTCATAAAGGTTACTGTAAGTTGTACATGAGATGTGCACCTCATGGTAACCATGTCTACTCAATGACAACCCTACCACAGTGCTTTAGCATGAAGACATTTACTGGTATTTTTCACTGTTTTTAAGCTATCTATTGTGCTTGTTCTGGTTTTCCTGCTAAACAGTGTTTAAATAACTGATCTGTTAACTGTTTAAAACATTCTTTAGAGCCTCCTTGCTGATTTACTGCTGTTTTAAATGCTTTTCTTAGAGTCTCACTGCTATTTTTCTACTGTTTTAAACATTTAGTGTTTCTTGCTGAAACTAAGATAACTAGTAGCTGTAGCATAGTCCAGATCCAGACCTACTGCTTCTGAAACAGTTTGTAGTGGTTTATTTGATCTGAGCACGTTTTCTAGGCCACTATGGATTGGAAGGGGCCTATCTACACTTTTGTGAGAAAATTGTTCTGTTTGGGACCTATCTGGTAAAGGGAGGCCTGTCTACGGCTTGGAATAAGCATCCTCATTGGTTCTTTGGAATCCTTTTATTTTTTTTACTATTTTTTAACTTCTGGTATTTAGGTTCAGCTTGTTTGTACCAAGCTGGACTGAGGTGGGCTACCAGCCAGAACTGTGAACTGAGATACCAGATGACTAGAAGCTTCTGAGCTTCCAAAAAACATAAGCTGCCTATTGTTTGCTTATTTATACTATTTACTACGTTTGTATTGCCTGCCACCTACTTTTATATTGAATTTATTTACTGTGTGCTAAACTACACTGTTTTACTGCAATTGTTTGCTTTACTGTGCCTGTTAGAACAAATTTTTATTGCTGTTTTCACTGTTTACAAAGCTTCTTAGGGGAGACTTATGCCTGGCCTACAAAGCAATCCAAGACCCATACTCTTGGGCAGCTGCATCTGTAAGGCCATGGAACTTATCATTATGGACCTCATGAATAAAGACATAGGTGAATAAAAACACCAAATCCAGAACGGACAACTTCCAGCAGGAACACACCCTTTCCTTTTATACTATTCAAATGATACATCTCAGGAAGTGATGTAATAACTTCAAATATATATTAAAACCATATTTACAATATTTTCAAAAAACAAATGAACATCATTTTTACCTATAATTCTATCTATACTTAAATATGTGAAATAAATATGATGTGTAAAATGTTTAATATCTTTGTCAGTTTTTCTGAAGAAGTTCACAGTAATAAAGTTAATGAAAGCGCTAAAAAACATTTTTTGGTCTGAGTTTTTTGCCTGCTGGAAGTTGTCCGTTCTGGATTTGATGTTTTTATTCTACTTTCAAGTTCCTAGTGTTTTTGTGTAAAGACATAGGTGACCTCCAAACCCTGGATCCTACCCAATTCGGCTTCATGAAGGGCAGATCCTGCCTGTTATATCTGGTGGATTTCTTTGAAAATGTGACCAAGGCCATTGATGAGAGCAAATCTATGCACACAGCATACCTCAACCTGGCAAAGGCTTTTGACAAAATCCCACATCCAGGCATTACCGATAAACTTAGCAAACTGAATATAAACTTCTTCATTGTAAGATGGATGACTCCACATCAACCAACAGACCTGTTTACCAGTGTGGTGCCACAGGGGTCAGTGCTGGGGCCCCTACTGTTTAGTATATACTTCTCAGAAGCTCAGGTAAAAATTAAGGGTCTGTGGCTGACCAAGTCTGCAGATGACTTCAAACTAGGTGCAATCGTTGAATCCCCAAATGATGTCAGTATGCTCCAGGAGGGTCGCACACAGACCAATGACTGCTGTATTAGTCATGGTCTCAGACTGAATCAATTAAATGCATCAACATTCTCTTCAGCACAAATAATGTCCCCTCACACTATCAAATCATCAATACCCTAAGTACTCATGAAGTGGTAAGGGACCTGGGTTCACAAGTTGACTGCAACCTTAACTTCGACCACAATGAGTCTACAGTAGTAAGGAAATCTTTCTGCATATCACACTTGATTAATAAAGTCATCACTTCAAGAGGCAAAGAAGTTATAACCTCCTATACTTTTGGCACTTATCTGGCCCTTAAATGAGTATAATGCCCCATTTGGCATGTACCATACTAACCACCTGCAGCAATTAGAGGGACCTCAAAGGTTTCTATCAAAAAAGATCAAGGGGCTCCAGCATGTGCCTTACACAGACTGACTAAAGTCTCTGTCACTATACTCCAAATCATATAGACTTCTTAGGGGAGACTTATGCCTGGCCTACAGAGCAATCCAAGACCCAAACCTAATGAACTTGCTGCATATCTGTAAATCAAGTGGGACTACGGCTACCCATTCCCAGGACCTAAATTTGGCCTGTGACTTAAATAAGATATGCTGGAGGGACAGCTTTATCTCCCAGCGACTGCTGCATCTTTGGAACAGGCTACCAATTCATGTGAAACAGAGCACCACTATGACACTGTTGAAGAGAAACCTGGATGAATGGATGGGGCACCATACATTCTTACCTGGGATAGAGCCCACAACCCTTTTGGACATAAGCAGTCATCACTAAATGCAATCTTGGATACTGACTAGCATTTCTATGGTATTACATCGGGGTGAAACGGCTAGACTTAAAATGACCTCCGGGTCGATAGCCTAGTAATCTCCTATGATCCTGTGATCCTATGAAATGCATCATCATGGTGGGCTGTCTCTGCAGTCATGCTAAATACTAATGAGGCATATCAGGGAGAAGAATATACTAATTAGCCATAGGGTCACCCCAGGAAATGCTTGCAGTAAGGCATTTATGCAGCTGAGTGATTCGGAGAATTGCTCATATGTTCATAGTTGGTACTAGGCTATCAGCCTTAGGGCCTATACAAGCCTAGCCATAATAATTCATTGGACATTTCATCCCACAATAGTTACTTCCCTGGACCACTTTCTAGTAGGGTGACTGACGTGATCCCCAGGGTGAATTTCCTATCTCCCATCCAATTGTCAAGGTTCTTTTTGAAGAAGGCCAAGGAGGCACTCTGCTTGACATGTATGGGCAGTCTATTCCAGAGTATGGGGAGTCTCTGGGTCAGAAACCTATCCCTCCAGCATGTTTTGTTCATTGTGATGACAAGGTTTAGATCCCTGGAGTGTGTGGCTCTGAGGGATTGGGATTTCTTTAAGTGGAGCATGTCCAACAGCTCAGGGTTTGACATGGCCTTGTATGTTAAGCAGAGATCGCTTCTGAGTAAACGGTATGCCACAGAATATAGCTGGAGTTTTTTAGATGGTCAGCATAGGGCATCTGCTTTAGACCTGTGATTCTTTTAGTGAGGTATTTCTGTGGCCTTTCCAGCTGCTGCAGATGTCTTGTGAGGTACATACCAAACGGGGTGTTGTACTCTATAATGGGTCTAATGAGGGGTGAGTACAGTGGGACAATGACCTCCTTTTTTCTGCATGAAAAGCCCTTAGTGATGAGGTGTGCCACATAGAAGGATTCCTGACTGTTTTCGCAATGTGGTTATCGAAGGGGAGACCACTGTCCACCTGTGTCCCTAAGTCTCTCATCACACTTTAGTGTTCTGCCACCTATGTGGTAATTTATGAGTACATGTTTTTTCCCAATGGGGATAACTATATATTTCTAGGCATTAATCCTGAGCCCATGGCTCTGGCACCAAGCATCTGTTTCTGTAAGGCCCTTTTGTAGAATATCCACATCATTTGGGGATTCAATAATGGCTCTCAGTATGCAGTCATCTGCGAACTTTGTTAGCTAGAGTTCCTTAGTGTTGGTCTGTACTTCAGAGAAGTATATGCCAAACAAGAGTGGTCCCCTGAGGTACTCCACTTGTCACTTGTCTGGAGCTGGATTTGGAGTCGGCTACTTTTACAGTCTGGGTTCTGTCAGTAAGCCAGT
The DNA here is from genome assembly GCF_019279795.1 of Protopterus annectens. Classification (NCBI taxonomy): domain Eukaryota; kingdom Metazoa; phylum Chordata; order Ceratodontiformes; family Protopteridae; genus Protopterus; species Protopterus annectens. The sequence continues at coordinate 1,803,691,264 of NC_056737.1, read as the reverse complement.
TGGCAACCCATTGAGTGATGTATAAATTACAAGAAAAAGGTCATGTTCAGCAATTACATTAAAGGTATGTGCCAGGGAGTTCAGCTAACAGGTGCAATGGAGAGAGTGTGAACATGGCTATGTGTGGAACTGTATGAGTAAGTGTGTGCCTACCTGACAGGCTGCAGTAGGGTGGTTAGTTAAGGTATAGGGTATGTTTGTGTGTATGTATATAGGTGAATGGGGGAGTGTGTCTGTGAGTGAGACTGGCTGGGGGTCTGTGTGTGTCCATATGAATGTGAGTGTGTGTGTGTGTGTGTGTGTGTGTGTGTGTGTGTGTGTGTGTGTGTGTGTGTGTGTGTGTGTGTGTGTGTGTGTGTGTGTGTGTGTGTGTGTGTGTGTGTGTGTGTGTGTGTGTGTGTGTGTGTGTGTGTGTTTGTGTGTGTGTGTGTGGATTGGAGTGTCTATCATACCTTCCTACTCTCCTAGGATAATGAGCAAATCCTGCAACACTGAGGAGGTCACTAGGCACAAGGGATGACTCTTTAACATCATGCCTTCACTGTGGTTTGGGCGAACATTATACACCATGGATAACTCTTTCTATTGTGCCTTAATGGCACTTAAAAAGGCATGAGTTGAAGTGAACACTAAACACCAGGAGTAACTCCTCAGAGTGGGCATTAATGACACTTAAAAAAGATGTAGGTTGGAGGAATAACAAATACTAGGGATAACTCTTAACATTATGCCTTAACAACACTTAAAAAGACAAGGCTCAGGGGGAACCTAGACAGTAGGGATACTCTATACAGCGATTCTTATATACACCAAAACAGTTTCAAACCTTGTACCCTCCCACACAGAATATTAGTCCTTTGTGCCACCAATAAACACCAAGAACACTTCAAAATATTACTGAAGTGTTTAAAAAGTAGTAAAACAGAGAAAAGGCTCTTAGCTCTGCATTCGTAATACAGAAAGCAGCAGCATTATCCCACTACATTAATTACTATGTCAAGTGGCAATTTACAGAATAGGAAGTATGAAGCTCTATTGTCTGGCATGATTCAGTGACTGCAACAATCTGGGGGTCATGCTGCTCAATGCTAGAAGTCTAAATCTAAGCACTCCTTAAAATGGAGAACATCAACATTTGGGCTGTAACAGAAACCTGGTTCAAGGCAGCAGAAAGCACCCCTGCACTACCAGGCTATAACACATTCCACACCTTTCAGCCTCAGAACATGGACCGAAGTTCCAAAGGAGGTGGTGTTTCCATATTCATAAAGGATGCACACACACCTCCTGACTGGTAGCCCAACATAATGTATCAGAGATACTTCAGGTGCAGCTAACATTGGGTAAGACAGTGATTCAGGTCGTAGCCTGCTATAAGTCCCCAACCATGTCCCAAGACTCGCACTCCATGTTCCTAAGCACCCTGGAGAATATTAGGGTTGAGCTTAATACTCTCTTACGAGGCGATTTCAACTACCCCTCCATTAACTGGGTAAACTACCCATGTACCAGTACACTTGCCCAACGTTTCCTGGAGTTCATTAATTCCAATGCCCTGGACCAGCAATTTCTTACCCCCACTAGAGGTAACAACATCCTTGACCTGGTCATTACTAACATGGGTGTCTGTTGCTCTACACCAATAGTCAGCTCCTCCATGGTTAGATCTGACCACAAGCTAATCACCTTGGAAATCCACATCCCTCCTGCCCCTCCTCAGCCCCGCAAAGGTAACCACCTTGAAAAACTTCTCCAAAGCTAAATTTGGCCTCCTAAAAACAGAGATGGCTAACTTCACAGCACCCATGCAAATGGAGAATAGTTGCATGTCCGCAGAAACATATACCAATGCACTGTAGGAACACGTACACCAATGTATGGATCTCTCCATACCAAATACAACCAAGACACTCTTCTCCAAAAAAAGTAAGCCAATCTGAAGATCCCCTGCCATAAACAAACTCTACAACAGAAGGAGAAAACTGATGCAGAATAAGGTGAAGTCCCAAGACTGGAAAAACTCCTTTATCATCCTCAACAAAAAGTTGAGATCCCTCATCAAATCCTCTAAAGCTAGCTATGAAAACAGAATTGCAACATATAGTAAAGACAACCAGAAAGCCTTATATAGTTATGTAAAGAATCTCTATGGCAATACCCAAATTTGCTCTGAGCTACTGCACAATGGTACCTCCTATACTGAGCCAACAGATATTGCCAGTATACTGGCCAACAGATTCAGTGCCAACTTTACCTCTCCTCCCTAGGACCAATCACAATACCAGTACATTGCCAGGCATCCAGTATTACTGCAGCACAGGTTAAAACAGCACTGTCCAAGGCCAAGAATACAGCTTCTATGGGTCCTGACAATATCCCTGGTTGTGTTCTACATGAACTACAGAGTGAACTGGCACCTTGCCTGTGTGCCCTGTTCACTCACAGCCTCACCTCGGGCTTTGTCCCTACCAAATGAGTAGAGACTACAGACCCTGGAAACTATCGCCCATTAGCCTGATGAGTCTGATATGCAAAGCTATGGAATGCGTCATCCTGGACCTAATAAACAAGGATATAGGGAATTTCCAAACTCTGGATCCCACACAGTTTGCTTTTGTGAAGGGTAGATCATGCCTGCTCAACTTGGTCGACTTCTTTGAGTCAGTCACCAGAGCTGTGGATGAAGGCAAGGTGGTTCATACAGCCTACCTTGATCTGGCCATGGTTTTGATACCATTCCCCACTCAGGAATCATAGAAAAACTCACTAAGCTTGGCATCAACCCCTATATCACTAGGTGGGTTGCAGACTGGCTCACAGATAGAACCCACAGTATGAAAGTAGCTGACTCCAAGTCAGACTGTCGACTAGTGACAAGTGGAGTCCCACAGGGTTTGGTCCTGGGTCCTCTCCTGTTTGGTATCTACTTCTCTGAAATTCAGACCAACATGAAGGGACTCTGGCTCACAAAGTTCACAGACAATTGCAAGTTGGAAGCTATTATTAACTCCCCAAGTGATGTTGACATCCTACAGAATGGCCTCACTGAGACCAAGGACTGGTGTCAGAATCATGGCCTTAAACTCAATGCCAAAAAATGTGTCGTCACCCCCATGGGAAAAACCCAGTTCCCATGAATTACCACATTTATGGTAGTCCACTGAACACAGAAGGCTTTATAAGAGATCTGGGAACACAGGTTGACAGCAACCTCTCTTTTGATCACCACATTGCCACTATAGTCAGAAAGTCCTTCTATGTGGCACATCTCATTACTAAGGGTTTTGCATCCAGGAAGAAAGAGGTCATTGTCACCCTCTACTCTTCCCTCATTAGGCCAATCATCAAGTACAATGCCCCATTTGCCATGTACCTCACTAGACACTTGCAACAACTGGAGAGGCCACAAAAGTAACTCACAAAGAGGATCTTAGGCCTTAAACACTTGTCCTATATGGACAGACTCAAAAAAACTCCAACTATTCTCTGTCTCATATCACCTACATAGAGGCGATTTCTGCTTGACTTACAAAGCCATGTCTGACCCAGCTTTGTTAGAAATGCTACATCTAAAGAAATACCAATCCCTCCACACCACACGCTCCAGAGACCTCAGCCTCATTAACACAATTAACAGAACATGCTGGAGGGACAGGTTCATAACCCAGAGACTGCCCATGCTACGGAACAGACTTCCCATACATGTCAAACAGAGCACCTGACTGACCCCCTTCAACAGAAATCTTGATGAGTGGATGGGAAACAGAAAATTCACCCCAGGGATAACTCCAGTGGCTCTATTCGACAGAGGTACTTGGAACTAAGGTTGGGTGGCACTATGCCAGGAAAATCCTATGGCTAGGCTTGTAAAGGCCCCAGGGTCATTAGCCTAGTACACACCTATGAACCTCTGAATGAGAGAAAGGGTACATATAACAGGCAAGAGCAGAAGTGTGTCCTTGTGGATGCAGCCTTCAGTACAAAGTAGTGGCAACACAAGAAGACACCAGGGGGAATTTTTACAGCATTAGTTGGACTCAGGTAAAAAGTTAATAGAGCAGCAGCTCAAGCATCACAATGTATATTATGAACAATAACAAGAATAAAAAATAAAAGGAGACAATGGGGACATTCTGACAGCTCAGGGACAGGTAACGTGTGTTTGTGTGTGTGTGTGTGTACGCGCATGTGTGTGTGTGTGTGTGTGTGTGTGTGTGTGTGTGTGTGTGTGTGTGTGTGTGTGTGTGTGTGAGTGCATGTGTGTGTGCACGCATGCGCACGTGTGTGTGAGCGCATGTGTGTGTGCACGCATATGTGTGTGTGTGTGCGTGTGTGTGTGCATGCATGCTTGCGGGTAGGTGTGCGCTTGAGTGTGTGTGGAAGAGTGAATGATGTGGAGCACAGGTGCTAATGGATGCATGAGTTAGCGGTGTTAACTACTACAGGAAAGTGCTGATTTGAACTTGCTATAGTTAAGGGTGATACAGAGACATACAAATTAACAAATAATGATGTCTTTCTTCACTGCATCTAACATGCCTCTGAATTGCAGATCTACACACCATTTAAACAGCCCCTTTTTACCACACCTCACCTTTGCTGTAAAACACTCTGAGTTCTATTTCCTCACAAGATAGTTTGATTGCTGACATTGCAGTGCAGCTTAAGAGGGTGTCACCATTCAGATGACAAGTTAATCTGAAGTCCCATGTACTTGAGTTGGTGGTAGCTCAAACGGCTGTAAAAGATCACATGGCACATAATGAAAAGAGTCATGGTAGTTCCCTGACACCCTGGCCAAATTTCCTCTAGTAGTTTAAATACCACCTTGGCAATTTCCTGAACAAAGGCCACTAGCTTAGTGGGACTAACCCAATCAACAAACGTAAAAAAGACTGTACTCCTGAATTACATTTTGTGCATTCCTTTGATCAGTGTAAATAGAGATTTTTGTACATATGTCATGTTTGCTATAAAGAATGAATTACTTTATCATATACTTCAAATTTCACATATTCAGTGTAACTCAAAAAATGATATCAGATGTGCAATTCAAAAACATGTTGCCTTTTTATCAGCTGTGAATGTGTAGTGAAGATTACTCATGACAAACGATGTAGGACACCCACACACACACACACACACACACACACACACACACACACACACACACACACACACACACACACGTTTCTGTCTTTTTAATGCATACACAATGCTTCACAACACACAAAGATGTACTGCTTTTAGTTTTTGGTATAACTTAAGTGTAGCATATGCTGTACTGGTATAAACAGTAGTATGTTGGCAAGGACTCATGACAGCCCACTGAACTGCAAACTTTCAAAAAAAAAACAGTCAGCCATAACTAAGCAAACAACCATACTACCATTTGCAAAACTCAGATTAAGATACTCTTGACTAATGAAAGACAAAGGCCGGGATTCTCTAATCCTCCGTGTAAGACTAACTAAGTCTTACACGGAAACTGCAGTCTAAGAGTATGATGTCAGCGCATCATGCATATTCATGAGGGTGCGCTGACTCAACTCTAAGGCTTACACGGAGCATGCACGAGTGCAGGGGGCATGTCAGACTAGTGAGCAGTCCAAATATCCACACCCCTGCAAGTGCCTAAACTGCAAATGTCAACTGAAATGAGCGAGTCTGCTCAAATGTCCACATACCCGACACTACACTCCCCCACATTCTAAATCCCTGTACAAGTTTATAATGTAAAGGTTTCCTTTTTTTTTAATTATTATTCCTGATGTAGCTGCCAGTATTTTCATGTGTATGCACAGGTTTGCCCATTGCTTAGCTACAGTTAGCAGTGTAGACATCGAAGAGGATAATAACTATTTATATGCAAATTAAGCCAAATAGCAATAGCGTAGTGATAGAGCCCTCGTACAAAGAGGAGGCATTCCCGGTGCGAGTCCCACCACTCCCCTACCTATTTTCTGTAGGAAATGTGTGCATAAAAAGAATTCCTGACATTTACCTTTTAAATGTCAGTAAAATGCATTGAAATGGCCTATGTGGTAGTGAACGATATTTTATATATATATAAGAAGGTGGAATGGTCATGCATACTGATAAATGCATAAGTAACATATCTTAAGCAATGTGAAGCACTACTAAGCAAAGTTTACTAGTATTAAGCACAGTTAAGTACAATTGCTCATAGCTTAGCACTGTTATAAGTTGCTCAATAGTTTTGTGCAGAGCTGCGCATTCCGCCAACTAGTGCAACAAAACATGTTCGCAGGGAGCTGCCCACCACGCAAACTAGCTCAACGTCGGGCAGGGTAGTAGAGCAACGTTGGGCAAAGTTGAGCAAAGTCGGCTAAACACAGCCACACCTCCTCGCTGGTCTGGCCAGTAGTAAAATAAAAAGCAATGGCAGGTCTTGAACCCGGGATACTGTGCTCCATAATCACAGTACTAAACCACTAAGCCATGACAGCTTTAAATACAGATGTGTTTCCAACACACTCATATATATATCAGTGGAAGTTTACCCATTGCTAAGCAGGTTTGCTTTTAGCTGAGATTTTTCAAAACTGGCCAATCACAAATAAGTCTGGGAAATGAGGCATATTTAAGTTCTATAGGTGGGAATAATTGCAATAACTGGTTGTAGCTCCCATCTGCAGACAGTATGGCCGGTGTTGGAGAGGGTTCTCATTTTCGAGCGCAACAGTGGGGCATTGAGGAGTCAAAAGTAATGGTTTGGCTCCTCGTCCATTATCATGATGCAAGACTCCTGCAGGGCCAGTTTCAGGGCACTGAGTATGTAGGCGGAAGCCTGGAACCATCTAGCACATGTTCTCACCAGTGCCACAGGTGTCCCTCAGACTGATGAGCAGGTCAGGCACCACTTCTCAAACCTGAAGAGATGCAAGGAGGGCCGACTAAACCAGTGGATACAGGAGGCCCGTGAAATGGAAAATGCCCCACTACTGGGTATGTAGCCATGGAATGAAGTATGCAAGAATTGCTATTGTAGTCTATGTTATGGATAGGTATGTCTCAATATCCATTCATTTACTTCACTGCTGCAGGTGTCCGTGCTGCGAATCAGCAAGCCTATGCAGATAGGCTGCTAAGGCTGCGCCACCAGGCAGGTTAGTAATTATTATGCATGTGTTGTCATTTAAAAGAAGTGAGAGAGCCTGAAAAAGAGTGCTGTAACCCATTAATAAAGGTATAAGGAGTGTTGAATAACTTCTCTGCATGTACTGTTATATAAAATAAGTGAGACAGCGTAAAAAGGTGTTGTAACCCATTAATAAAGGTATAATATGTCTTGAATAAAAGACCTCTGCATGCACTGATATATCAAATAAATGAGAGAGCCACTAGAAAAGTGTGTAATGTAATTAATAAAGGTATAATTCCTGGAGTGTGTTCGTATCACTCTCTTCGATATGTTGTTGTACCCTTGCATTATAGAAATAGTACTGTTGTATTAAGCGCAGTCAACCCACACATGGGTAGGCCCATATAAAGTGGATGAAGGGAGTGCCAGTAGCTGTTAAGTATATATACAGTCCTCAACTGTCGGGTCATGGCCGGCATGTACAGGTTAATCTGGCACATGAGGTGCTTGTTATTCTATTCCCCAGAAATGTCGGTGTGCTGCTAGAAATGTAGGGAGCTGTCAACATATACCTGATAATGTCAGCTGAACACATCCAGGCATGTTGATATATAAATATAAAATGAAATATATAAATATGTAGCAGTAACATCTGCATACAGGTCAGGTATATCAAGAACTAGCAAAACCCATTTTACAGAATGGACATTGTCCAGTGTAGTAATTCATGTAGGGGATATATAACTGCAGTCAATAGGAATGTAGTGTAAACTATAAGTATATATAAGTTGTTAATGGAGGTATCTTTTTACACCCTACTTTATGTGAATAAACAATGCAATTCCACACCTCAATGAGTATGTCTAATCTCATAACATTTGTTGGGAAACATGTCCTATTTTGTGATAAATATCTGCATTTATTTTGATGCATGTGCCCTGTTCACATACCACAATCTTGGTGGCCTGTTGCCACCAATCAATCCTGCATGCTGTTGAAATATCCACTGTTGTACTATATATGCATGTGTTATGCTTGCTGTTCAACTGTTGGAACGCTGGTGTGTTGGGTTAATGATAATACTACTGTATGCTGTTACAACTAAATTGGAATGCTGTTGGCTATTACTAACCCATATTGCCATTAAATCCTCCTAAACATAGAACGTATGGGAAGGCCGGTCCCAGCGGACCCACTTGTCCCACCTCAGCTGGCGATGGCATCTGGCATCAGAAGGTCCGGTGCCCAGCCCAGGACCTCCTCCTCCATTGGTCCTGTGCCACCTTTGGGTGGAAGCGCTGCAGGGGATGGGGCTCGTCCCCCCTGTGCAAGCGTGGCCAGAGTAGGGCCATCTATCACCCTCCGAACGGTCCAGGCTGTGGTGCGTAGGGAAATTGAGCGTTCAGTCGCTGATCCTCTACGCCAGCTCGAGGCAAGAGTGGCACAACTCATGGGTGAGCCTGCCCCTCCTACACAGCCCCCAGCACAGCCACCCTCCGGGCTGTGAAGGTGCAGTAGTGACTGCCCATGGGTGGGGATCTCAGTTCCACTGTTGCCATCTGTGGGCTCATGGGCTTGCAATTTCCAAACACCCTTCCCCATCAATGGTGTTCACCCACCCCATGTGTCATATTTCACCCCTGTATGCATCATGTTTGTCTTGTCTGTTTACCTCCCCAACCTACCTCCCCAAATATACCTACTTCCCCTACCCCACATTCCACTCTCACCTGAAAAGAAAAATGGGCAATCTGCTACCACAAAAAAATTATGCCCCATACATAGCTGCCCATTTTGCACACATGTCCGCTGGACACATAAACTGAAATTTAATTGGCAGTACAACATACTTCGTTGTCCTCAGCCCTCTCTCAGGGGTGGATGGTTTCAAATTTCCATCGAAATTACTAGTATATGCACAGCTTTTGCTGTTAAAGAAATAAGCAGCTATAGACCTTCCTTACACCTGTCCTGCACATCCTGAGCTGTTTTACCTACTGTCTTTCCCTCTTTGTGCCCCGTTTTTACCACTTTCCTACCTCCCCATTTTCTTTTCTTTCAAAGAAATGAGTGTGGATGTTAGCAGGAGTAAGCACGTTTTAGCAGTAGTTAGCTTGTTTGCGCCTGTGTGCACTTAGCTAACTATTGCTAAGCGTCGCCTAAACCCATGCAAACCCACTTACAACTGCTTAAAAGTGCCTTAGTCACCCTGCATGTAAGGGGCCTTGCTCTGCTCAGCAGCAAAATAAAACACCAATATCAGTCTCAAACTCCGGACCTTGACCACAATAGACTGCATAAAGTACCACTAAGCCACAGTAGATATACAGCAGGTTGTTGCTGAAATATATATATCATGCATCAGAAGGAGTGAATGTAAAGGTAAGATAGGAATGCCATAACACAAAACCTGTTTTGTGGAACTTTACCAGCAGTTGTTGTGGAATAGCATTACACGACTGTGATAACAGAACCAGCCATTTTAGCAGTAAATAATGTTACAGCAGCACTTTACAACCCCCACACAGTATCATAGCAGGACAATCCCCACCCAAATGTACAAAATACCTGTATGTTCAAGGTCCAGCAAGGATGTAGGTAGGCATACTCAGTACTGGAATTGTCCAGTTTTCATGAGCATCCTGTGCTAATGTCAACAAAAAAAAACACACAAACTGTGCAAAAGTGAGTACATTCATATCCACAGTATAGCAGTTCACAAACAGTTCATGTGCCAAATGAAAACATCTCAATAACTACGTATGTATGGCAGCTAATTGTATAAGTAGAAAAGAAACTACATACTCCCATGTATCTTGTGTTAGCATTTGTAGGGGTGAGTACAAATCTACACTGTCAACTGTGTACTGGAAGTGGCAACATTCAGGTCTACATGCAACATTCAAATCACTGGTTACACCCCTAGCATCAGTCATAAGAAGTATACCAACCTTCTAACTTACACAATGGTGTCCACAGTAAACAAGCATGGTCCCCACTTTGGAAAGCTGAAAGGGCTACGCCTACCTGACTTAGCAATTTATAGCATTGGGTTGCTATGAGAGTGAGTACTGCAAGTACCACACAACAGGCTGCATGCAATTGCCAAATGGTGGCCACCAACTGGTGTAGAGGCCATCACATGCACATGTGCAGATACCCATAAAAGCAGGCTGTACTTGCTGTCCACACATGCAATCATTTCATTGCAACTAAAAAAATTTATTGTAAAAAAAAAATAATAGTATATTGAAAAATAAGTAATATATTGAAAAAAAAATTATATTGAAAAAAGATAAATATATCTCAAAATATTAATGAGATATAATAAATACATCTATCAGTAAACAGTTCTATGTATGTTGTAGTGTGTGGCAAACAAGACAGCATACAGTGCTGGTATATGATATGTGGTGGTTAAACGCTGTGGCTATGATTCATCAGGTTTGCAGGGTTGCATCCAGTGAGGCCTGCTAAAGCTACATGGGCTGGGAACACCTTCAATGCATTCCGCACAATACTGTGCAATATAATGACATAACTGTATACCTCACAACCTTCACATAAGTGATATCCCCACCAGGAAAGGTGGACTGTATATGTTCCTATATGTATATCTATATGTACACCAATGGATGTTTATATGTATATGTGTAAATATATATATACATATATATATATATATATATATATATATATATATATATATATATATATATATATATATATATATATATATATATATATATATATATATATATATATATATATATATATATATATATATATATATATATATGTATATATATATGTGTATATATACACACACACACATATATATATATATATATATATATATATATATATATATATATATATATATATATATATATAGGTCTACTTCATTTCACCTAACTTCCAATTTACTGACTTTCATTTCACTGACCCCATTTCACTGAAATTTCATTTGACTGACACTTCATTTCACTGAGAGTTCATTTGACTGACAAGTATTATTAGCAAGAAAATGGAATATGCCCCCTTCCCCACTGTAGTGCAACCCTGGAGTTAGAATATATAGTTGGGGGGGTGAGGGGGGCACAGCCCCCCACTTCATTTCATATGATATTGTTAAGTTTTGATATAATATTGCTTAGTAAAAGAAAAGTAAGTGGGGGGCTGCACCCCCCACACCCTCCCAACTATATATTCTAACTCCAGGGTTGCACTACAGTGGGGAATGGGGCATATTCCATTTTCTTGCTAATAATACTTGTCAGTCAAATGAACTGTCAGTGAAATGAAGTGTCAGTCAAATGAAATTTCAGTCATTTGGTCTCAGTCAAATGGGAGTCAGTGAATTGGAAGTTGGGTGAAACAAAGTAGACCCATATATATATATATATATATTTATATATATATATATATATATATATATATATATATATATATATATATATATATATAGAGAGAGAGAGAGACATATTTACTGCAACAGATGCCTGGTGACAAAGCCATGGACTCAAGCTCAATGTTGACACTGCATTGGCATCCCTTCTTGCAAATACTCTGTACCCATTAACTAACACATAGGTGGTAGTCTACTAAACACCAACGGTGTGATAAAAGACCATGAGACACAGGTGGACAGTAGTCTCCCCTCTGATAATCACGGTGCCACACTAGTCATGTCATCTGCCTACGTGTTACACATCATCACAAAAGGTGTGTCATCCATGGAAATATAGGTCACTGTTCCCCACTACTCATCACACATAAAGCCCATTATAGAATACAATGCCCCATGTGGTATGTACCTCACAAGACATCTACAGCAACTGGAAATGACACAAACATATCTCACAAAGAGTAATAGCAGCCTCAAACAGATGCCCTATGCAGACTGTCTCACAAACACACAGCTAGACTGTGTCACATACCGCCTACCCAGAGGTGACCTCTGCATAACATACTAAGCTATGTCAAACCCACAGCTGTTGGACATGCTCCATGTAAACAGATCACAATCCCTATGAGCTACACGCTCTAGGGGACCTAAACCTTGTGACCTCAATAAACAGCACAAGCTAGAGGGATAGATTCCTGTCTCAGAGACATCCCATACTCTGGAACAAACCACCTATCAATAGCAAACAAAGCTCCGAATTAGCAGTCATCATAAATAATCCTGATGATTGCATGGGAGATAGGAAATACACCCTTGGAATCACCTCTGTGGCTCTGCTTGTCAGGGCCACGTGAAATGTAATTACCTGTGTGTCAAAGGCCAGGGTAGCGTATGGCTAGACCTCTATAGGCCCTAGGGCCAATAGCCTATTACCTACCTATGAAGCAATACACACCCACATGTACTTGTTGCAATAATTTCTATGTGAGGTTGACTGAGTATGATGGTGAATGTGTTGGTGAATGTGTCAGTGTTCTGTATATGTGTTATAGCTTAGTGGGAAACTGTTTCTGTCATGGTATTATGTGTCCTAGCTGTGATCCCAGCAAAAGATGTGTATGCAATTGCTAGGTGGAAAAAGCAGTACTCCATACGGCCTGTCGTAGTCCCTTGGTGTTGACTGGGTTGTCCCTTTGTAGGCTAAAGCAGTCCATGTATGATTATTGAGTGTTACTGCTGGTGAATACAACTCCTGAATGAACTGTAGTACTACCTGAAGCTGTATGCCTAAACAGCACAATATTTTGTATGACCACATTTCTTGGAACCACTGTTATGTGTGTTCCCTGTAGTCCTCACAGATTACATACCTCAGGCATAAGTTTTCGTAACTACTGACACACAGTACTGTATGGTACACTGGTAAAGGTCATCTGGGTTGCCATACCTTTGTGTCTGGTATGTATGTCTAATGTGTATGTGGGTATGCCTGTACCATGGCCTCGGTCATATGTGTGTTACAGGATATAGGTGCATATCTAGTAACATGTATAGTGTAGTACAGCAGTATGCCACCTATATTAACGAATGTGCACATTTGTTAGGCAGGGGTTTGCCATCAATGACTAGTGTGGTATACTGGTAATACTGTAACTGGACTGTACAATCATTGCAATGGATGACGTATTTCTTGATGCATTAGCTTGATATATACCTCCTGTGGCTAGGTGGTGAATTGTGTCGCATACAGTGTGCCATGTACTGTTGATAGTCTTACGTACTGGTTTATCTTTGTTGCTGTGCAAAACATGGTTTGATATATAGGGTGTGCCAGCCACTGTCAGGCAGTTGTGGGCTGAGCACTGATATGCAGTATTGAAAGTGTGTATCCTCTGACAGCCAATAGGTTGCTATATATGGCAGTTTATTGATATTTGTACTTTAGAATGTTGTGTGCCCCATTACTTGCTCACACATATTGTTTCATTGTCTTCCAGGGTTATGTCCCACCATCGTAACCCCAGCTATAGGCCGGCAGAGGAGGAAATAATAACAACAAGCCTGGTGCAGCACTATGCCCTGCTGTTCTCCAGAACCAGCCAGGACCAGCAGGAGTGGACTGCACTGTGGCCAGATCTTGTCCGTAGGGTAAATGACATAGGCATGCATAACCAGACATATGAGCAGGTACGTCATCACTGCAGTGATTTAATTAGACATGTCGGGCAGCATGCGTCTGATATCCGTGGACAACAGCTTGCCACAGATGGTGGGGTAGCCATCCACCCCCCCTCACCAGAGTTGAAGAGCTGCTGCTGAGTCAGGTGGCTCCTGGCCAACAACAACAACAACTAACATGTATCATCATGGAGGCTGGAGCCACATAGCAAGTTGACATGGAGCGTGTAGGTAACATAGCATAGCTGTAGACTACTGTTACCTCTATTGTTAGAGCATGCTTATGTGAGATGTGTACTGTGTAGTTAGAAGATGTGGTGCCTAGTGTTGTGCAATACTAATAATTAGGAATATAATCTGTAGGCCTGTGACTGTCAACTGTTGTACTACTGTAACATTGCAAACACACAGTAGCAATGCCACAGTTGTTGCCACTGACAAACTGTCTCATATCCTTGTAGGTCCCACTGGTGTGGCAGCAAGGCAGCAGACCCATGCTGGTGAGTGTGTTCTATATTTATAATTACTAATTATATGTGCATGTCATAGATGAGGTGTAGGCCATGTACACGTATCACACCTATGCATATTGCATGCTGTGCATGTTTGCTGTGAGACTATGCACATCCCAGTAATGTGTGTAGCTGACTAAAACACATACAATACACAGAGCATCCCAAACAATTGTGGCAACACTGTAGTGGACGTTGGATAGGCAGAGTCAATACACATGCACACAACATACACAACTTTGTCATACACAGTACACATTAACATGCTACACATGGCGTATTCAGACACCCACTGTAAGGTCACACTCCAATATCCCAAATGTCATCCACACAGCACACATGATATACCTGAGGGGTAGATGCCTCTCATGTGGCTGTGCGACACTCTTCAACACATAACACATTCATGTTAGGCAATGCCCCCTAATGGGCACCATACAAACCCATGTAACAACTGGCTGTGAAATGGTGAATTTAGCCATGGTACTGCAGTTCTGGTACAGCATGGTATGTGCCAGTCTGGCACACATTAGTAGCCTTGAGTGACCACATGATGCTGCATGATGATGGCTCATGGTACTACACCCCATCCAGTTACAGTGATCACAGTACCACACATAGCATTAACTGCTATGCACCTCAATGTTGTGTGTGCAAACATATGCACTGATGCACATTATGCATAGCAATCACCATTTGTACAAAGTGACACATATTTGTCTTGTGATGCTATTGGGTGTATAGGTCACATGACACACACTGTGTATGTGTGAAGTTTAACATTGCAGTTGTGTTGTAGCATGCCATGTCATGGCTGGCACTGGCATGTCCACAATATGTCCTACACTCACCATAACCACTGTACAATGGCTATGTTGAGCAATGGTATTCCATCAGGTATACCTGCACCACTCATCCTGTGTGTATACATAGCATGCATGTGCTAAACCTGTGTCCACAATCATCTGCTAAAGACACATACTCTCTAATCAGAAATGGATATCTATGTGACACACAGATACACATCCAGCCATGGTATGTATACCTGTGAGTGATGGTGCACAGGACATTGCAGAGCTTTTAATACTTGCACAGCAATGTTGTGTCCATGTACACATTGCATTCCAGGGTGAGGCTGATCACTGAACAACAACACACATGCATCAAAGCCATGTATACTGTTATTAGCAAGGGCTGTCTACACCCGCACTGCATGCTGTTGAGCAACACACGCCCTGCATGCTGACACGTGTGATATAACTGTTTGCCTTGTGATACTGTACCCCACCATCACCCACTATTGAGTATGTTCTGGATTGCTAGTGGTGTGCATGTGTGTATGTGTGTGTGTGTGTGTGTGTGTGTGTGTGTGTGTGTGTGTGTGTGCATCTGTTTTAGTGAGGAGTGCATTTGTGTGCATGTGTGCATGTGTGCATGTGCTCATGTGTTCATGTGTGCATGTGTTCATGTGTTCATGTGTTCATGTGTGCATGTGTGCATGTGTGCATGTGTTCATGTGTTCATGTGTTCATGTGCTCATGTGTTCATGTGTTCATGTGTGCATGTGTGCATGTGTGCATGTGTTCATGTGTGCATGTGTTCATGTGTCCATGTGTCCATGTGTTCATGTGTGCATGTGTGCATGTGTTCATGTGTTCATGTGTGCATGTGTTCATGTGTTCATGTGTGCATGTGTGCATGTGTGCATGTGTGCCAACATCATGTACAGGTCATAAAGTGTGTTTCCTGTCTTCCTCTCATAGGTGCTGACTTTGGGCTGGTTCACTGCAGCGGGGAAACCAATGTCACTGAGCAAAATAGTGATGATGATGATAGGAGTGTTGAGGCACAGGCATGTTTGCCAGGGTCTGTCGTTGGGCCACCAATCGACAGTACACAAGTGTCCACCCCATCCATGCACACAGTCATACTGCCAATACATCAATCACCAATGCCCTTAGCTGAGGGACAGCATACAGTCAGCATTAGCCAGGACAGGGTGGTATCCATGGCACATGCATCCCAACACAGCAACCATACCCAGATGTCTGGAAGGGTACCACATAAGCAGATGTCCAGGGGGTCTCGTCAGAGCACTGCTGCTCATCATGCCACTGGCAGATGTGCCACAGGTCTGACAACGTCACGCATGTTTCAGGCTGTCATGGAGGCATAGGCACATATGGAATGGTACACCAGACAGGGACTAAGGGCACACAGGGCACATAACACTGCAGTAATTGACAGTATCTGTGACCTAGCAGGTGCCATCTGTCATTACACTGAGGTTACAGATAGACGTTGGAGAGAGACATTAGATGTCCTCTGCAATGTCATGTCCATGTGTCAGGACAGTGCGGAATGGTTGAGTCGTCGACGTGGATGTATGCCAGCAGCATCAGCAGCTGGCAGTCACCACGGACGTCTCTCAAGCCACAGCTGCTCCCGTAGTGCCAGTACCAGCCCCAGCAATGTTGGGAGTGGGCTGTCCATAGAATGTCCTAGAAGACCATGTGCATGTGGCTCTGGACAGTCCCAGCAGGGACCTGGATCCAGTGTCCATCCATCTACCTCTGGGGATAGTACCCAGTCTGGCTTAGTACCTGATACTGTCAATACCACCTCTGCCAGGCACAGGTACCGTATCCGTGGCCAGAGACAGTGATCTGTGAAGCCTGGCAGGTACAGTCTGTGGCTGTCCCACAAATACCCATATATGGCAGCCACATGGTGGAACTGTGTGCATGCAGACACACACACACACATGAATCACACACCTAGAGCTAACACATACCCACACACATTACATCAACATTGGCCCATAGCAGTACTCTTGCCCCTCTCACACACACACACACCCACACACACACACACACACATGCACACACATGCACACACATACACACACACTCACAGACACACACACACACACATACACACACACACACACACACACACACACACATACATGTCGATTCGATGGGTCACTGTAGGCTTCTGGCAAACCAACAACACACCCTGTGCATATGATGAAACCTGTGCCACCTCCTATCATCTGTAACATCGATGCAGGAATAGGCTACCATGGTGCTGATGCACAGGGTGACTTTATAGAAATATAGCAATGTTACTATGTTGTCAGCAGTACAGTGTAATGATATGCTTGAAGGTGTAGCTGAGCAGGCATGATGCATTAAAGCTATGATTGTCATTGTAGTATTGTTTACACCAGTGTTAGTTAAAATAGTGTATTGTCCGCCCACGTGCCACTTGGCTGATGTGTGTATTATTGGCAGCATGTGTTAGAGAGTGGACAGTATGTGTGGGATGTGTGTAGCACAGATTTGCAGGTGTATATCTGTGAACATGGTGGAGGTGCACTGTCTGCATGTACGTGCATAGTGGACACATGGGCAGGGTGACATGCCCTGTATTACACAGTAACACTACATAGTTTCTATTGTTGGCCAGAATGCATTGTACTGCACACATTTCGGAACCTGACTATACATGTGTGCATGACATGGTTTGACACTGTGATGTGGGTGATACTGTTACTATCTGTCATTGTTTTGCATTCTGGTAGTATACATAACTTCAACAGCCTGACCATAACCAATCATTAGATGATGACTTCACGACTGACACACAGCTGTAGGACACACAGCAACATTTGGATCCTTGAGGTACTATACTATGCCAGTAACCAGTGGTATTCACCTGCACCCATTACTGAGACCACTCCTGTGTGGCATATAGCTCTCTTAGGTACAAGCAATCACAGTAGGGCTATGTCCGTCCATGTCTGGTAATGCATACTGTGGCCTATAATGCATTCTCCAGATGACACACACATCCTCCACAAGGGTACCATACAGACAGATAACTGTTGTCAAACCCATGCTGTAAAGCTATTAGCCAAACTAAGCATAGTCATCCACCTTTATGGAACATAGTATCCCCACAGTACCACATAGGTAGTAGCCACCAACATGATGAACAGGTACAGATGTGTACATGCAACCAAGTGTTACGTCATCTCCTTTGATAATCACATTTCCTAAGGTATTTTGAAATACCTCGGTGGATCACATAAGCAATAAGGGGTTTGCATGCATATCCACAAAGGTTGTTGTACACCTATAATGAATAGTCATCATTGACAGACTTTGCTGCGTTAGAACAGGTCTGACATATACCTCGACCATAAACCCTCACTCATACATTTCCATAGAAACTGTAATGACTGTGTGTGACACGGATGACCTAGGCCAGGGATCACTGCAGTGGCTGGCCTTGTCACAAGCATACAGATGTGACCTAAGGTCTGGGAAGCAGCAGCACAGTCTGGCAAAGATGACAGTTGTGTCCTTAGAGAAAGCAGGGTTCACACACATGCAATAATTGAGGTAACATGCACATATGTGTATTTGTCACTCAGCTACCTCACGTGCAATGCATACTGATGTCATACAGTAGTAAAAGCAAAACCCACTACACATTGACTGACAGTGCCACACACATACAGCACACACACTCACTGAGTGCAGGATTCAACCCCCTACCTAACTACTTCATGATACTAGAGTAGTACGCATTAACATGGCGTGCTATACACATTACTGGGATATCTCTTTTCCACAGGTATATTTGTAAGATGGTGACATCATCAGACTTGTCAAAGATAAGTATACCACTTGTAAGGTGTTCTACTACTCAACAAAAAGGTTTCTCTTCTCCAAGGTTATTACACGCAAACACAGGTGTCAAGTGCAGGAATCAAACCCCTACTTAACTGGTTTATGATACTACAGGAGTACACATTTACATGACACACTATATACATTACTGTGAGTTCTCTTTTCTACAGGTATATTTGTAGGATGGTGACATCATCATACCTGACAAAGATTAGTATACCACTTTTAAGGTGAGTATTCTCCAAGAAGGTTGCGCCTCTCCAAGGAGATCATACACAAACTGACACACACTTATCAAGTGCAGGATTCAAACCCCTACCTAACTGGTTTATGATACTATAGGAGTACGCATTTACACAACGTGCTATACACATTACTGTGAGCTCACTTTTCCACAGGTATATTTGTAGGATGGTGACATCATCAGACCCAACAAAGATTAGTATACCACTTTTAAGGTGTATGAGTAATCTCCAGAAAGGTTGCTCCTCTCCAAGGAGATCACACACAGACACTTGTCCAGTGCAGGATTCAAACCCCTACCTTACTGGTTTATGCTATTATAGGAGTACACAGCTACACAATGTGCTATACACATTACTATGAGTTCTATTTTCCACATGTATATTTGTAGGATAGTGACATCATCAGACTAGACAAAGTGGGTTACATTAGGTGACATTGGGTGGGTTACATAGAAGGAATGTCTAAACACTTTAGCCATGTGATCATCAAAGAATGGTGTACTATCTAATTGTGTCCCCAGGGCCTTTATGACTTTCTCCATACATACTGGAGTACCACCTATGTGGTAATTTGTTTGCACTTTGTTTTAGGAAAAGGGGATGACTATGCATGCTTTGCCATTCTTCTTGGGGCTTTGTTTTGACACCAGGTATCTGTCTCTATAAGCCTCTTCTGGAGGATGTGTGTGTCAGCCATAGAGTCGATTATGGACCACAGTTAGCAGTCATCTGCAAACCTGTTCAGCCATACTCCTCCCATGCTTTACTGTACCTCTGAGCAGTGTGTACTGAACAGGTGGGGTCCCAGGGCCAAGACCTGTGGGATGCCATTTGTGACTGTCTTAGAGTCAGACATGGCACCCGCAACTCTGAACATGTGTGTTTGATCTGTGAGCCACTTGGCCACACATCCTGTGACATAACTGTTGATGTTCAGGCTGGTAAGCGTGTCCATGATGACAGAGTGGGGAATGGTGTAGAAAGTCCTTAGTGAGGTCCAGGTGGGCTGTGTAGAATACTTTCACCTCCATTTATGTCCTTGGTAACTATTTTTAGTAAGTCAACTATGTTTAGGAGGCAGGATCTACCTTTAACAAGGTGGGGTTGTGTAGAGTCCAGTGTCTGGAGGTCCCCAATGTCACTGTTTATGGGTTCCATGACAATTTGCTCAATAGCTTTGTACACCAGGCTGAGTAGACATATAGGGCAATGGTTTCCAGGTTGTGTTGTGGCACCCCCTTTGTGGGGCTGGATGACTGTTAGTGTATGCCATTCTTTGGGTACATACCCTGTGGTACGATTGAGTCTGGGCAGTGAATGTAGGTGAGGGTATAGTTTCTTTTGGGCCTAGTGTAAGACGCAGCCTGGGACACCATCCAGTCCCATTGATGCTGTGTTCTTGGCTTTGGATAGGGCTGTCTTTATCTGCATGTCCATGACGTCTGGGGCTCTGCATCCTTCTGTGATGGACACAGGCCCTTTTGGGGGTGATGATGGGAAGTTTGCACTGAACTTGTCCCCCAGGATGTGGGCAATGAAAGTTGGTTCAGTGTATTCCTTGCCATTTGTCAGTAGCTGACAGCATATTTGGAAGTTGACACCTACATGTCTGGTATAGCTACCACAGGCTTTGTGGTTGTCATTCTTACAGTCCTTGGCAATTTGTCTTTTGAAAGTGTCCTTGAATTATTTTATGAGCGATCATTGCTTCTTCCTAATAATGATCAGTGATGCCTTTCCTTTAGTGAAGTTGGCTCTATCAGGTGTTAGTTTCCTCCTTCTGTTGTCTAGCTTATTTATGGGCAACAACCAACAGATTGTTTTCTTATTTTTGGAGGAGTGCATCTTGGTTTTATTTGTGATGTCTCGATCCATGCATCCCTGTAGATGCTCATAGGATTCACTTGTAACTCATTTGGCAGATAGTATACCATTATCCTACAGCAAGAGGTCTTTGGAACTTTCCACTTTTGTCTTGGGGCGTGTGCAGTTTGCTTTTGAAAATGTCTTCACGGTGGTTTCATTGACTGGGTGGGGGGGCAGGATGTGGATGTCCAGTGTGATTACTTTATGATCTGATATTACCAGCGACGGCTTTATCTATGTTGTGGAACACTGGTACCCCATGTTGCTGATGATCATGTCCTGTATGGTGTCACCTCTAGTGGGCATGGTGACCAGCTGTTCCAGGGTGTTAGAGCTTTTACACTCTAGGTAACATTGGGCAAAGGACGTTGTACACAAGTAATTCTCCCACTCAATGTTTGGGTAGTTGTAATCACCTCATATAATGGTGTTTGATAGGACCTCTATATTTTCCACTGTTCTCAGGAATACTGAGTGAGGTTCCTGTGACAAGGTAGGTGATCTGTAGCAGGCTACAATATGATGAGCATCTTTGCCCAATGTTAGTTGCACTTGCATGGTCTCCAAGGCCTCATGCTGTGCCACTGACCTGAAGGTGTGGGTATCCATAAGGTAAATGGGTACACCCCTTCCTTTTGTATTTCATTTGTGATTTTGGGTCTCAAGGTCAGAAGGATTGTGAGTGTTTTATGTGGAGCATGTCCAACAGCTCTGCATTTGACATAGCTTTGTATGTTAAGCAGTGAACACATCTGAGTAGGCGATATGCAAGGAAGTACAGATGGAGCATTTTGAGATGGTCTGTGTATGGCATGTATTTCTGGCCACTAATGCTCTTTCTGAGGTATTGCAGCAGGCTTTACAGATGTTGTAGTTGTGTTGTGAGGTACATAGCAAAAGTAGCATTGTACTCTATTATAGTTCTAGTGAGTGATGAGTAGTGGTTAACAATGTCTTCTTCTATTCTGCATGAGACACATTTTGTGATGAGGTGTGCCACACAGCAGGGTTTCCTGACTACTGTGGGGATGTGATTATCACACTTGTGTACAGTGTACACCTGTGACCCAAGGTCTCTTCTCACACTTTCAGTGTTAAGTATACTACCACCTATGTTGTAGTTCTTGGCTACAGAGGTTTTAACAAAGGGGATGACAATGCACCTTTTGGCATTGAGCTAGAGCCCATGGCTTTGACAACAGCCACCTGTCTCAGTGAGGCCCTTTTGTAGGATGTCCACATCTTTAGTGTTTACAATTATGGCTCCTAGTTTGCAGTCCTCTGGTAACTTCTGTAGCCACAGACCTTCCATGTTAAAGTTTACTTCAGGGAAGTAGGTACTAAACAGGACAAGACACAGGACTGGACCTTGTGGTACTGCACTCATCACTGGTCCAAAGTCATACATGGAGTCTGCTACTTTCACAGTGTGTGTTCTGTCAGTAAGCCTGTTGGCAGCCCATCTTGTGACATAGCAATTTATACCTAGTTTAGTGGGTTTATCTTTTTTTCCAGAGTGTGGGGTGGTGTTGTAAGCTGTGGTAGGATCAACATAGGCTGTGTGAACCACCTTACCCTTGTCGACAGTTCTGTTGACCGCTTCAATGTCATCTATCCGGTTTAGGTGACATGATCTGCATTTTACAAACCCAACATGGTTGTGGTCCAGGGTTTGGGGATTACAAATGTAATTGTTTATATGTTGTATGATGATACATTCCATGGCCTTGAAGAGCGGGCTCATCAGGCTAATGGGGTGCTAATTCCTGGGGTCTGTGGTGTCTCCACCCTTGTGAAGTGGGATAGCCATCACTGTGCACCATTCAACAGGCAGAAAACATGAGGTGAGACTATGACTTCACATGGTACGTCAGTGTGGTGCCTGTTCATTCTGTGGTTTGTGTGGAGTTATCTAGTCCCATGGCTGCTGTGATACTGGCTTTGAACAGTGCTTTTTACCTGTGCAGCCATGATGACAGCAACTTTGCAGTCTTCCATTATGGAGATGTGCTCTTTCATGGGTGAGGGGGGGGTACAGTTAACACTGATCCTATCTGCCAGGATGTTGGCAATGTCAGTTGGGTCTGTATATTTAGTGCCATTGAGCTGTAACTCAGTACAGATCTGAGTGTAGCCATGACATGGACCTGTCTGTTGGGCAGAGATCTCCTGAGTAGACAGTATGCAACAGAGTACAGATTGGGTTACATTCAGTCTTGTTGCATGGGACAACTGCTTGAGGCCAGTAATCTTCTTGTTAGGGTACTTCAGTGGTCTTTCTGGCTACTGAAGTCTGATTCATTGCAAGTGTGTTGTGGTACTCTTTGACAGGTCTGATGACTGATGAGTACTGGGAACCTCCTTTGACCTACATGCACAGACCTTGGCAGTTTATGTGAACACATAGCATGATTTTCTGACAACTTTGTGAATTTGTTTCTGGAAGTAGAGATGTCTATCCACATTTGTCCATAGATCCCTTATTATCACCTCCGTATTTGGCATAAGTGTGTGAGCATGTCCAGTATGACCTTTCACTATGTTGTTGCCTGACATTTGCTTTGTTTTTTAAGTGTGTGAGCATGCCCAGTATGACCTTTCAGTGTGATGCTGAATGAAATTCACTACATTTGTTGGAGTGTGTGAGCACGCCCAGTATAGACATTTATACTATATGTGTATAGAAAGTCAAGTTGTATCTTTACAGCAGGGCTCACCTTTGTGTCATAGATCAACAGGGATCATGCTGTGCCTGCAGGGCTTCCATGAGACACTTTGCATAGACTTATCAACATTTCTGCATACAGGGGGGACAACTATTCTTTGTACATTTCTACCCAGAGGTACACTTGATTGTCACTGTGGGTGTACATAGGATGAGGGTTTCACCTGACACTTATACACATTTGCTATGCCTGCACTGCTATGTACGGTACACCATTTCAGTCTGTACTGTTGCTTATCATACTGGCTTGAGGCTTACTACTGTGCTACAGATCCTAGCGTCCAATGTCACGTATATTAGATTGCGACTTCATAGCCTACACAACCCACACCACACCACCTGGTCTGATGTTCTCTGTCTGCATAGGCCTGTGGGGGAGGTTACCCATATGCCTTTTTAGGAACATGATACAGCATTTCTTTGTGTTTGCATTACTGTACAATTGTCCTGCTGTGTCTGTGCCACTGAAATGCTATCATGGCTTAGTGGTTCAGTACTGTGACTGTAATGCACAGTATCCTGGTTTCAAGTCCTATCACTGCTTTTTATTTTCATGCTGGGCAGACCAGACTGCTTAAGGAACAGTAAAGCAAATATGAGCATGTTTACCTGACTTTGCTCAACTTTGCCCGACCTTGCCCAACATTGCTCAACGTTGCCCAACATTGCATTAGTTAGCACGGGCAATTTTGTTTACATATACTAAATATTGTTAAATGCTGCTTAGCACTGCTTTATATTGCTTAAAACATGGCAATCATGCCTCCGGTGGTGCTGCAGGGCTGCCTATGCTGGATGCACATACTACACTCCCGATACATGTTTGAAAACAGGTAGTGCCAAGTTAGGCATCCCTTTTATTTTATGTGCGAGTCAGAGAGAGGTATCATTTCCAGAGTTCCTACTGAGCCAGTGTATGTGCTATGCGTTGCCTCTTTGCCAAGGCCAAGGCATACTGGGCATGCCTCCTTCTGCTTACTGGGGCAGGCACAGGTTGTTCCTCCTCCGAGTCACCCTGTGCCTGTGCAGGCCTTGGCAATGGTGGGGGGCTGTTTGGCCCTGCCCCATGCTGTTCCTGCGGCAGCTGTTTTTGCAGGATCATATTGTGTAGCAAGGCACATACCATGACAATTTGGGTACATGTAGTTGGTGAGTACTGCAAGACTCCACCGGATGTGTCCAGGCACTGGAACCGTGACTTGAGCATCCCAAACACATGCTCGATTACTTTCCGTGTTTGTGCGTGTGCCTCATTATGGAGTTCTTGTTCAGGTGTGTGTGCATTTCTGATGGGTGTCATCAGCCACGGCTCCAGTGTGTATCCAGCATCCCACACTAGATGACTGTCAGGGATGTCCCCATTGGCAAATGTCTGGTACAGCTGCATCAGATGCCAGATATGGGACTTGTGGTAGCTTCCAGGGCAGCCAGCACACACATTCAGTATTATGCCCAGGGAATCACACATAACCTGGTAGTTGATGGAGTGAAAGTCCTTGCAGTTGATGTAGCCCCTACCCCGCTCACCGGCTGGTGCTTTGATGTGTATGTGTGTGCAGTCAATTGCACCCACTACCTCAGGGTATTCTGCTATTTGCTGGAAGAGACACATATTGCTGGCCAATACCTCACGGGAATTGGGGAAATATATATGATCACCGACATGTGCTGACATGGCATTCAGGAACGGGTGCAGTACCCTGGATGCTGATGCCTGTGAAATCCCCATCATATCACCAGTTGGTCTCTGGAAGGTACCTGTTGCTAGTTTCTTAGGCCAACACATACCTTGGTTTCCACTGGGATGGGATCTCCTCTGTTAGTTCTGTGTGTGAGGCATGGCCTGCACAGCTCAACAATTTGCTGCAGGAGCTCTCTGTCCACTCTATAGCACTCCACTATCTCCTCTCCAGCTTATGTAGCCCCTGGTAGGTTACCCTGGGTCTGTACACTATTCTCCGTCTCCTCACTGTGGGTTGCTCAGCAACATCCGCAATGGCACCACCCTCAGTATCTTGCACATGTTGCCTTATAATAGCAATAGCAGCCCCTAACATTTTTTTGTCTCAGTTAAGCTTTTTAAGTTTTCACTTCTCTTTGTATACTGCAGTGTTTCTGAGTAAAACATGGGGGAATGTTGTTTGCAGAGTTTTAAGTGCTGGGCTGGGCTGGGCTGGGCTAGTGCACTGCCTGTGTAATTGGCTGATTCTGATTGATTTCACCTGGCAGCTGTGCTAGTTCTCCTTGGTTAACTTCCTACTACTACTTTTCCTTCTTTTTCCCTTCTCTGTTTCCACAGGGGGCAGCGCCACACAAACAAGCACAAACACACGCACACGAGCACACACGTGCACACACAGCCTTACACAGACTTACACAGGCTTAGGGGGGGTGCAGATCCATGCACGTAGGCTTACACAGCCTTACACAGGCTTACACGGTACGCACACATGCACACACAGTGTAAGCATCTTTGCAAGAAACTTTGGTGGTAGCCACAGCGTACGTCTTTGGTTTCTTGGTTTCAGTTCAGACAACTGTAGACACGCCTCTTCCAGTTCTGTGTAACTTACAACAAACACATGCCACTCTGCTCCAATAAGCTTATAGTCTTTGATACATACCCCCCTCATGATGTCACCTATCTACTACTCTGTTACTCCCCTAATCATACTCTTACACTCTAGGGACATGGTTCACATGGCAGGGAAAATTGGGATTGACTATCCTTATACTCATTTGTATAGGATTGCCTACTAATGCTTACTTACATCTCTCACACTGATCTTCCCCCCTTAGCAACCACTACTCAGTAGCCATGTTGTCTTCAGCATGCCATTCAATTGCATGGCAGATGGATATTTTTAATAAAATACCTATTTTTGGCTTTTATTTATTTATTTTTTGGTTTTTAGAGCGCAGTACATTTGCGCGACGCTGCGCTATGCTTAAACATTGGAGAGTGGGGAAATAAAATTAAATTTTTTTATTATTTTGCAACAGTTATAAATGCCTATTGGCCTTGTAGTTGGCCATTGGTATGCTTCCTCAACTGGACGCATCCTTTATTTGGAGCTGTCATTGTTCCGTTTTGCTATTTGCAGAATGGTACTCAGTTACCAACCGAGTACATTTCTGCAAATAACACTACTCTTACTCAGACAGGTTAGTGTTTACTGGATCGCAAAGTTACCTCATTTGCATAGCTTTCAGCAGCAAATGAGGTAATTTGCATAACCTAACACTGTCCGTGCAAGAGTCATTTTAGGAGCTCTCATGCACGCCCCTGCCGGCTGTTCCTGGATCGCTCGGCAGACATATTGGCTGTCTGGAGTCTTACACTACTCTTAGACTCTGTGCAAGCCTTCGTGAATCTGGCCCAAGGATGCTTAAAAACATTGAAAGTATAGCAGCCCTAATGAGAACTTTGTAGACCCCATCCCTCAAAACTTACATATAGTAACTTCATGTTTGCACAGCTATACATTCAGGACAGCACCCTGCATAGCTCTCAATCTTCCATCTCCAAAATGAGGAACACTAGCCATCATAACGTGGAACAAATGGGCAAAATGTGGAACACATACTAATGACTTAGCGACAATTTCAACTAGGAAGGTCATAGGATGATCAGAATATGCTGGTTTTACTTATAAATAAGATCTTTTAATGAATTAATATGAATAATTTCTATTTACCATGGATTTCACTGAAAAAATTCCTAACACTGAATGTGTGACAGACTCTTTCAATGTGGAACTTCGAGGAACATGAACTTTTTAAGACCCCAAATGAGGTACATTCCTCGTAATGAGGTACACTTGAGAGGTATGGCACCCTGCAGTGGAAAGCACATTTTGTGGCATTTTATAACTCTTTAAATCAATAACATAAAATATGCTTACCTGAAATATAATAATGTCAGGATTAATGAGTGTCTGTCGTCTTGCTGGTCATCTGGGCATTGTGTTGTGGGTTTAACAAATTAGTTCAAAAGTGATAGATTTCACAAACACTGCAGTAACTTTGATTTTATGCATGGCCATTGCATATTTTGAGATCTTGTTCATCAGTTCTACCTATGTCAGTGTGATTATTGCTACACTGTATTAAATGTGACTTGTCCACTATGATACAGACCTCTGCTTTTGTGTGTCAGTCATGCACACTGGAATGGTGTTATAATTAAATTATTTGGGAAAGGTAATCACCTTCACAGTTTCAGGTACAATCCCCATATATATAATTATTTTCCTAAAGGTATATGTGAGTGCCGGGGCAGCACGGCAGCACAGTATGTAGCACTGTCACCTCACAGAAGGAGGTTCTGTTGTTTGATTCCCAGCTAGGCTGCCTTCAGTGTGGAGTAAGCATTTCCCCCTGTGTTTGTGTGAGTTTTCTCTGGGCACTCTGATTTCCTCCCATCTTCAAAATGGCAAACAGTAAACATATTGGTGAATGTAAATTGTCTCAGGTGAGTATGTGTAATACAGAAGAAAAGCCTGACCATCTTACTTCCCTTCTCTAATTGTTTAGCAAACTATGTGATGATGGTAGCTGTTCAATGAATGAATTACTACAGGAGCTGAGTGCAGATTATAAGCATGGATGATGGCTGCAAAAGTACTGGAATCTATCACTTATTATTACTGATCTTTTAATCTCATTCTCTTTTTCCTGTGTCCTCATATTTTGTCATTGCTTAAAATATATCTGTATACAAATAATAATAAGCTACTTTATGGCATATTTTTTGATAGCAGCCATGATCAACTACATTTTTCCAGTCTTTCTACATGGGGTCAGTGTCACATGACCTATCACTAGGTTCATAGATTAGTACTAGGCTAACTGGTCTTGCGAGCCATTTTAAGCCTAGCCAATTATCCCTTGTGAGACTCAAACACTGCACTTTGTGTTTGTAAGGCAAACACCTTAATAATTAGGCCACCCTCCTAACCCTACATCAGTCCATTCAGAACCTTTCTGGTACCAACAGTCATGCCTGTCACAGGTCTTTTCTCATGCAATCTATCCATCTCTTGGCAGGACATGCTCATCTCCTATTGTCTTCTTCTTTCTCTCCCAAATCTTCTCTACAAAATATTTTGCTTTTTTGCACCTGTCACTAAACCACTGTAATTTTCTACTCCATGACTTTTTCTAAAAATGACTCTATTTGGGCTTTTGTTCTGATGTGCTTATTTCCTTGTATGTCCCACAGAGTTTATTCTACCATCTCTGTCTGGCATTTCATCTTCATCACCTCAGGCTGCCTCAGCTGCTTTGTGCTCCTTGCCCAGGTTTTTGTGCCACTGGTTTGTGGTGTATTTTGCTAGGACCTCTGCTTCTTTGGCATAGCTTTCATGTATTACATCTGGATTACAGCTACGTAGCTAGCATGGTACAGTACTTTACTGGGCTGTGCACTCCTCTGTGCTGTATTTAAAAGCAGGAAACTTACTTCAGTGTATTAGAAAAAGCATGCATTCAACTATTGCTGTTATTCTGAAACTGGAATTTAAGGATTAGGGAGCGGCCACCTCAAGATAATGTTAGTCATGTTTAAATACATTGCTAATCAATGTCATGCTGTCATTCTTAATTTTAGTAATATACAATGAATCATAATATCCGACAAGGGACAGTAAGGTTAGATAAAATTGATGCAGTTCTCTGAAATGAGCAAAAGTGGGATTCTGTATACAATTGTAATGAACCCTTCCTTCATAAAGAAAGCTTTCTATCATTCTATTCAGATTCTGTCTCTTAGAATTGATTTGTATTTATGATATGCTTTACAGTATTTTCTGAGTGATCTAAAAATGTATTGTGTCCAGTTCACTAAAATAACAAGATTCACAGCTGTGATATGTATTGTATAGATTCTTCTTTTCAAGCTGGTATACAACACATATTTAAATGGTTTTACTTGATTTATATAGGCATTGTATAAGTGCTATACTGTAGCTTTGTCTTGTATTTTAATATGACTGCTTTACTGCAATTTGTGGTTAGGCGCATACACTTTGATACACTTGAATTGGAATTTTTTTTTTGTTTGAACAGGCTGTTAAGGCTGCAGTAAGACTGATATTGTTTAAAATCAAATCCTGCTTTAATTGTATTACTAGTGGAGTTATTTGTCCGGACACTCTTTTGTACACAAAGAAATCACACCATTTGAGATAAGATGACAATTTATTAACCACATCTGTTTATCAGTGAAATATGATGCATTCCATAAACTCAAATGCTGTAAATTACAACAAACCTATACTAAAGGCATAGTTACCCACTCACGTTCATCCAATTATTACCACAACAGAGTTAATCAATCCGCTCACTAATACCCAGATTCCATCACAAGTGGTCCCACTCACTTCTACCCCAAACTATGCCATACCAACCCAAACCAACAAACAAGATCAAATGGGCAAGGGTACATAGGTTCCATTGTGGGCATGTGTAGAGGAATTTCTTTGTCCAGCGGTTTGGGGTGCGAAGATACAGATTTTGCATGGAGGTAGACCTCAGGATTTAAGTTTTCATTTGCAAAGTGGGAAGGTAGAATTGGATCAGCTGCTATGCTTAAAGAAGAAGGCCTTTCTATGTCTGGGTATACAAGCTGACAGAATTTCCACACATTCATTTAGAACTGGGAGATATTCTGATTTGGCATGGGAAGGGAGGTCAGTTGAAGTCATAAAGAGGATGGGGAGGTGGTCATCAGCAACATGTTTGTCTTATATTAGGTGAAGTGGAGGATTGTGCTGATGATTAATATTTTTTTTTCAGGAGAGTTCATTGTCATATTATGTGATGAAGTGAGCAGCTGTTAGATTAGATGGAGCTGATTTGGGTTTATGGATATATGGGTGCGTGATCATCTGACAAGATTTTAGAGGTTTGAGGTGGCACCAACTTATGGGCAAGGTTGAAGACATGTGGTTTGGGACTGGTAAACCACAAATTTTGGTCCTTCACCTGGTAGGCAACGACTTGGGGGAAGTCCTAAAGTAGATGTTTTTAGCCATGATGGTATGGGATTTGGTAAGTCTTAGAAGTATCTTGTACCTTACATAATGCTGGACACTTTTTGCTTTGTTTTATACTCTTGAAGGATTTTATCTGAGGCACTATTTAGCAAAGGAAGAAGAGATTCTACTGTGGAACTTTTCTCCCTGGGCTTCTCCAGAAAAGGGGTCAGGCTGGCCCAGTTTTTCCATTTCACTAAACAAGTGCAATAAATAAATAAAAATATGCAATCTGCTTTGTCAGTGACATGTTGCTTTTGATATAAAGTTGCTTTGCTGTGATTTATTCTCATAACAAATATGTATATGAGTAACTTTTAATGAATAACTGCTAAAAGAGTTAGGTAGCACTGCAGAATGTAACCAGATGTCTCCTGAAACAAGTCACTGTGGAGTTACTGACAGTTAATGAAAAGAAGACCTCACACTTCCATTGAGGTATGTCCAGCAAATGTAGGTATGTAGGTAAGTAGTTACTGAGTGTGTGCACGTGCATGTCTTTGGGGTGTGTGTGTGTGTGTGTGTGTGTGTGTGTGTGTGTGTGTGTGTGTGTGTGTGTGTGTGTGGGTGTGTGTGGGTGTGTGTGGGTGTGTGTGTGTGTGTGTGTGTGTGGGTATGTGTGTGTGTGTGTCTGTGTTTTTAATTTCTCCAAGTCTTTTGGGTTTCTAATACCTTGACAGGAATGGACCCCATTCCTAAGTTAAAGTACGATTAAAGTTCATGAAATTAGTATTGTTTCATTCTTTGATGTCAGCCAAAAGAGCTCAGCAGCACCCGCAATGTGCCCAGTAAAGACTCCTGCGATTCATACAGTGTTACATGAATTGGTAAAATAACTAAATACGATTGTAAATTATTTTTTAGGTTCATAGGTTCATAGGTAAGTACTAGGCTATCTGCCCAAGGGCATTTATAAGCTTAGCCAGAATTTGTTGGCTTTTGCCACCCCCTTAGATTAGTTCCCTGTGCCTCTGTCCAATAGAGCCATTAGTTCCCTGCGCCACTGTCCAGCAGAGCCACTGCAGTGATCCCCAGGATAATTTTTCTGTTTCCCATCCACCCGTCAAGGTTTCTCTTAAAGAGTGTTAGTGAGGGGCTCTGCCTGATGTATATTGGAATTCTGTTCCAAAGCATGGGGAGTCTCTGGGACAGGAATCTATCCCACCAGCATGTCCTATTTATCATTGTGGTAAGGTTTATATCTCTAGAGCATGTGGCTCTCTGGGATTTATTTTTTTTTAGGTGGAGCATGTCCATCAATTCTGGGTTGGACATGGCCTTCTATGTCAGGCAGAGATCACCGCTGAATAAGCGGTATGCAACTGAGTACAGCTGGAGTTCCTTGAGTTGGGCTGCATAGGGCATCTGTTTGAGGCCAGTAATCCTCTTGGTGGGGTACTTTTGTCATCTTTCCAGCTGTTGCAGGTGTCTTGTAAGGTACATCCCAAATGGGGCATTGTATTCTATGATGGGTCTAATGAGTGATGAGTAGAGAGGCACAATAACCTCTTTTGTTCTAGATGCGAACCCTTTTGTGATTAGGTGGGCCACATAGAAGGATGTTCTAACCACTTTGGCAATATGATTATCAAAGGAGAGATTACTATCTACTTGGGTCCCCAGATCCCTTATTACATTTTCTGCATTTAGGGGACTACCACCTATGTGGTAGTTCACTGGTACTTTATTTTTTCCAAAGGGGATGACTATGCACTTTTTGGCATTTAGTTTGAGGCCATGATTTTGACACCAGGTATCCATCTCAGTGAGACCCTTCTGGAGGGTGTCTGTATCAGCCGGAGAATCAATTATGGCCACTAGTTTGCAGTTGTCTGTGAACTTGGTCAGCCATAGTCCTCCTATGCTTGCCTGTACCTCTGAGAAGTATATACCGAACAGGAGGGTTCCTAGAAGTGAGCCCTGGGGGACGCCACTTGTAACCGGTTTAGAGTCGGATGTACAGCCTGCAACTCTCACCATTTGGGTTCTATCCATGAGCCAGTTGGCAACCCATCTTGTGATGTAGGAGTTTATGTTCAAGCTGGTGAGCTTGTCTATAATACTAGAATGGGGAATGGTGTCAAGAGCCTTTGCGAGGTCTAGGTAGGCTGTGTGGTCCTCCTTTCCCTCATCTAATGCCTTGGTAACTGTCTCAATGAAGTCCACTAGGTTTAGAAAGCATGATCTGCCCTTAACAAAGCCAAACCAGGTAGTGTCCAATGTTTGGAGGTCCCTAATGTCTCTGTTAATGAGTTCCATGATAATGCTCTCCATAGCCTTGCAGACCAGGCTTGTCAGGCTTATAGGGCGATAGTTCCCAGGGTCTGTTGTGGCTCCACCTACGTGGAGTGGGATAACTGCTGCTGTGCACCACTCTGTGGGTACATAGCCTGCAGAGAGGCTGAGTTTGAACCGTGTGTTTAGGTGAGGGGTTAGTTCATTTTGAAGCTCTTGTAAGACACAGCCTGGTCCCATTAAAGCTGTGTTTTTGGCTTTGGATAGGGCTGTTTTAACCTGTGTGTTGGTGATTGATGGGGTCCTACATTCTTCTGCTATGGTTATGGGCCCTTTAGGGGGTGAGAGGGGGGTGAAGTTTGCACTAACCCTGTCTGCCAGAGTGTTGGCAATATCAGTCAGTTCAGCATATTTTGTGTCATTCTGCACTAACTCAGAGCAGATCTGAGAGTTTCCACTTAGGTTCTTGACATAGCTGAAGAACACTTTGTGGTTATCTTTGGAGTCATTGGCAATTTTTCTTTCAAAACTAGCTTTGGATTATTTAATGAGGGATTATAGTTTCTTGCTGATACTGATCAGGGATGTATTTCCTTCTTGGGATTTTACTCTTTTCTGTACTAGGTTCCTCCTTCTGTTTTATAGCTTGTTTATGGCAGGGGTCCACCAGTCTGGTTTCCTTTTCTTGGAGGATTGAGTCTTGGTTTTACTTGGGATAGCATGATCCATGCATTCCTACAGATGCTCATAGAGTGCCTTTGTAAAGGTTTCACTAGCTTGGACAGCATTGCCCTTTAGCATGGGGGCTGTGAACCTTTCCACCTCGATCTTAAGTAACGTGAAGTTTGCTTTTTAAAAGTTTTTGACAGTGGTTTCCATGATTGGGGGTGGGGGCGGAATGTGGATATCCAGAGTGATTAGTCTATGGTCTGATCTAACCAGCGAGGGGTTGACCTCCGGTGTGGAACACCAGTCGCCCATGTTGGTGATGACCAAGTCCAATATGTTGTTTCCCCTGGTGGGGATGTTGACCAGTTGATCCAGGGCATTCGAGTTTATAAATTCTAGGAAGTGTTGAGCAAGGGAGTTAGTACTTGAGTAGTTCTCCCAGTTTACATTTGGGTAATTGAAATCACCCAGTATTAGGGTGTTTGGCAGAACCTTCATATTTTCCATTGTCTCCAGAAATGTGGAATGGGGGTCCTGGGTCATGGTGGGTGATCTGTAGCAAGCTACAATTTGGACTGCAGTTTTGCCCATTGTTAGTTGCACATGGATGATCTCTGATGCATTGTGCTGCACCACTAACCTGGAGGTGTGGGTATCCTTGATGAATATGGATACACCAACGCCTTTTATGTTTCAGTCCTGGTTCTGTGGCCAAAAGGCATGGTATGAGTTATAGCCTAGTAGTGCTGGGGTGCTCTCAGGAGCCTTAAACCAGGTTTCTGTTACTGCACAGATGTCGATGTTCTCCATACTGAGGAGTGCCTTGAGTGCATGCATTTTAAGGTTTAGACTTCTGGCGTTGAGTAGCATTGCCCTCAGTTTTTGGTTACTTGTGCTATTTATGGTGGTGAGTTTGTCTTTTGAGCCTTGTTTAAAAAAGGCACTATAGGGGTGGCAAGAGGCTTGGCCAGTTTTCAAAAGTCTAAGGGTGACAGGTGCAAGCCATCTCTTGTGAAGCAATGTGGCTTGTTGAGCATGTCATCCTAGGCAGACAGATACTGGATCCCTTTTGAATGACACCAGAAACTTAGTCAGTTGTTGAAATTGATAATTTTTTCTTTATACTGTGGTATCATTCTTTTATAAGACCTGTTGCTCCTAATACTATTGGAACTGTCTGGGCATCTTTCTTCCACATGGCTCTTGTTTCTGCCTGCAATGCCGAGCCAGGTATTTCATGACTTTGTGTCTCTCTGTATGCAAGACACTGTAGTCACTGGGTGTGGGGATTTTAATGATCAATGCTACTTTTGTCTTCTTTTCTTGAACCACTATATCCAGTTTTCTAGCATCTATCTTTTGAACTCTTGGTATTGGGTGATCCCATGTGATATAAACTTCATCATTTTCTATGATTCTTTGTGGCTCATGTTTCCAGTGTTTTTCAGCTACTTCGATACCATAATGTTTGCACAATCTCCAGTGTAACAGTCTCACCACATTATTAAGCCTTTCAGTACACAGTCCCTCTGCCATTAGTGTGTCACAACCAGCAACAAGGTGTCTGACTGTTTCCAATTCAGTTTTACAAAACCTACATATGCCTGTTTCTTCCACATGTTCAATGGACTTTGTAAACCAGCGTGCACATAGCCCACTATCTTGGGCTGCCAATATTAACCTTTCATTTCTTGATTTGAATTCATAGGTAGGTAGTAGGCTATCTGCTCAAAGGCATTTATAAGCCTAGCTGGAATGTGTTGGCTTTCGCCGCCCCCTTAGATTAGTTCCCTGTACTTCTGTCCAGCAGAGCCATTGAAGTGATCCTTAACCATTCCTGCATTTGTTCTTGATCAACATCAGGCTCTTCCAGAAGTTTTCTATACCTGCAAATATATTTATATTTTTTCCACATTTCTTGCCTTCTCATCTTGTCCTTCACCTTATATTCTTTCTTTTGTTTTTTTGGCACATTCAGTTGCTGCCTGTTTTTTATACACTTCTGGTTTGATTTCCATTCCTGCTTGATGTCAATATGGTTCTGCTAAATTAAGCAGAGACATCATCTTAGATTTATTCTCCTCATGTTTCAAAATTTTCACTACATTTGGATCTTGTGAGGCCAGTAAATATGTGTGGAGTCCCACGATTGCAGATCTATACATGTAATCAATTTCAAGGAGGCCCATCCCTCCTTCAGAACAGGGAATATATAATCTTGGTATACACTGATTTTTATAAATCAGTTAGTAAGCGTGAAGCATCCTTCTTGTTTTAATATCCAGTCTATCCAACACTTTTTGAGGCCAGTCAATCACTCCAAAACTATAAATTAGGACAGGAAGAGCAAACTGATTTATAGCTTGGATCTTGTTCCTAGATGTCAATGCTGTTTTCAGGATGAATTTAACCTTCATCAATTCCCAAGTATTTATACATTCCCTCTTGCTCAAGTTCTTTTATAACACATTCTTGTCCCAAATTGATGTTTTCTTTTTGCTGCAGTTTTCCTTTTTTAAAGGTTGCTTTTACACATTTATCAAGACCAAATCACATGCCAATATCATCTGAAAAAGTTTTGAAAACCTGCAGCTGTGCTTTCAGTTCCTCATCTGATGAGCTATACAGTTTAAATCATTGACAAAGAGAAGATGAGGCTGTTGTTTTCTAGGAGCCAAATTGTAGCCATGGTCTAAGCTGTTAAGTAAACAGCTTAATGGATTAATGGCAAGGCAGAATAGAAACAGTGACAAGGAGTCACCCTGGAATATCCCCCTTTGAATTTTTATCCCTGGGATAATGATCTGTCCTTTATCATGGCTTAATTGCAAAGTGGTCTGCCACTGTTTCATGGTCACTGTAATGTAGTCAATCAGTGTAACGTGTATCTTATACATTTTTAAGCACTCTTTTATCCATGAATGTGGGATACTATCAAATGCTTTTTTATAGTCAATCCATGCCATCTCCACTATAACTTTGTTTAACAACAAATGATCCTTTGTTCCATATGACTTTCTTTTATTTCCCTTTTGTTCTACTGCCATAATTGAGTTTTCTTCTAAATGACTATAAACATAGCCAGTATCAATTCCTGTGTACAGTTTATATGTCATTGGAAGACAAGGTATTTGTCTATAATTTTTAGGGTAGCTTGCAGGTTCACTCTTAAGTAAGACCATTGTTCTTCCTGTTTTTAACCAGTGTGGTGTGTGTTCTTGGTGTGCATATAAATAGTTCTTACTTATGGCTAAATCCTTGTGCAAAGAAGTTAATACTTTAAGCTAAAAGTTAGGTACTGCATCTGGGCCTGGGGTTTTCCACTTAGAGGCTTTTCTCAACTTTATTTCAATCTCTCTGCTATTTCATCCCATTTCATATCCTGTACCTTTAAACTTCGTATTCTTTCTTTTACTTCTGTACATTGAGAATCTTTGTTATGTTCCACAGCATCTTCATAGATACTTCTCCAAAATGTATCGACTTCCTCTTTTTTTGGTGGTCTTTCAATTCCTTTTACCTTATTTCCCAATTCTCTATAAAACTTTTTCTGGGTCATCATGAAATTGCTTATTTTGTGCTTTTCCCATATATTTATCTTTGTATCTTCTAAGTCTTTCTGTCTGTTTTGAAATTTTTAGTTTGTTATCTCCAATAGTGCATAATAGATCCTAGTCTGTTCTAATACTGCACATTGCTTTTATGACATCTATCTTTCTTAGTATTTTTCTTGATCTGTTCCCTCTTCTATAATCTACTAACAATGACACTTCTTGTCTTAGCTGCTTTATAGTTTTCTCTATTCGATATTTCCATGATGGTATTCGCTTTCACCCCCCCTTTTCCCTCACTACCCTATGTTCCTGTGGTAGAATTTTATCAGTTATTAATTTAGCAGCACAGTAATATATTCTGTTTACTTCAGTTATATCGCATGGATCTCTATGGACAGTCCTAATTACTGTGTTCATTTGTTTTATCGAGCTTCTGACTTTTGGGGTTTTATTAACCTTCTGCAGACTGTTTCTCTCATTGATCTTGATATATCTGTCTTTGTCTATTAAATCAAACAACTCTTCTCTTAACTTCATTTCTTCAATACTGAGGGCACATCCCTTGTTTTCCGTTTCCTGCAGGCATTCTATAGCATCTTCCTGTGATACATTCCCTTCAATTTCATCCTGTGTCATCTGTTGTTCTGTCATATGGGAACTCACTGTCCTATCACTCCTCAACATTGACTGCATCAGAGTTTTCACAGGTTCCTGTTCCTTTCCTTGCTGTCTAGCTTCAAATTAATGTTTATACTGGTTTCCTATGAAAGGCTCAAAAATATCTCAATATGGCACCTGACCAATTGCTTCCTGTTCCACTGGTCTCCCCTTAATTTGGATAGCCATTGTTATATCCTATTGTTGT
Source organism: Protopterus annectens (assembly GCF_019279795.1). NCBI lineage: Eukaryota > Metazoa > Chordata > Ceratodontiformes > Protopteridae > Protopterus > Protopterus annectens. Next base: position 1,803,653,165 of record NC_056737.1, on the reverse strand, counting down.
GCTTTCTGTATTCGATTTACTACACTGAATCATTCTCTTTGCAGTTGTTCCATTACCTCAGTTTCTATTTCTTTGACTTCTCCATTACTAATTTCTTTTTCTCCTTTTCCTCTTAGTCTTCTTGTTTTTTGTATTGTAAAGTTTTCCATATCCAGATTCCTTTCCCTATATTTTTCTTCAAATATCTTTGGTGCTGCTCTTTTTGTATTAGTTAGTTTTGCTTTTTCCTTTGCATAAATATTACACCATATTAAATCTATTTTCCTTTCCCATGTCCATATTCCTTCTTCACATGTCTCCTGATCTTCTTGCTTTTCCTTATTCTGGGGACTCACTCCATCATGCTGAGATATAGTCTGTTTTAGACATTCTTCATTAAATCCTTCACTTTGCAGGCACTCCATAACTTCAACTTCTATTTCTTTAACTTCTGGTTTACGCATCATCTTTTCTACATTACATCTTTGTACTATTAATCTTTTTATTGTGAAATTTTCCTTATCTGGATGCCTTTGTCTGTATTTCTCTTTGAATATCTTTGAGAATGCCTTCTCTATATTAGTTAACTTGTCTTTCTCCTTTGCATAAATATTGCACCATATCAAATCTCTCTTTCTTTCCCATGTCTGTATTTCTTTTTTATATTTTTCAAATATCTCTAGGTTTTGTTGTTTATATTTTCTCACTTCCTCAGATGCTTCTTAGGTTCATGGGTTCATAGGTTATTGCTAGGGTATCGGCTCTAGGGCCTATACAAGCCTAGCCATAACAATTCCCTGAATATTTCTTCCCACAATATTTACTTCCCTGGACCACTATCTAGCAGGGTGACTGACATGATCCCTGGGGTGAATTTCCTATCTTCCATCCAATCATCAAGGTTCCTTTAGAAGAGGGCCAAGGAGGTGTTCTGCTTGACATGTATGGGCAGTCTATTCCAGAGTATGGGGAGTGTCTGGGTCAGGAACCTATCCCTCCAGCATGTTTTGTTCATTGTGATGACAAGGTTTAGATCCCTGGAGTGTGTGGCTCTGAGAGATTGGGATTTCTTTAAGTGGACCATGTCCAACAACTCAGGGTTTGACATGGCCTTGTATGTTAAGCAGACATTGCCTGTGAGTAGATGATATGCCACAGAGTATAGCTGGAGTTGTGTTAGATGGTCAGCATAGGGCATCTGCTTTAGGCCTGTGATTCTTTTAGTGAGGTATTTCTGTGACCTTTCCAGCTGTTGCAGATGTCTTGTGAGGTACATACCAAACGGGGTGTTGTACTCTATAATGGGTCTAATGAGGGATGAGTACAGTGGGACAATGACCTCCTTTTTTCTGGATGAAAAGCCCTTAGTGATGAGGTGTGCCATATAGAAGTATTTCCTGACTGTTGTGGTGATGTGGTTATCAAAGGTGAGACCACTGTCCAACTGTGTCCCTAAGTCTCTCATCACACTTTCAGTGTTTAGTGTACTGCCACCTATTTAGTAATTCATGGGTACATGTTTTTTCGCAAAGGGGATAACTATACATTTCTTGGCATTAAGCTTGAGCTCATGGCTCTGGCACCAAGCATCTGTTTCTGTAAGGCCCTTTTGTAGAATATCCACATAATTTGGGGATTCAATAATGGCTCCCATTTTGCAGTCATCTGTGAACTTTGTTAGACAGAGTCCCTTAGTGTTGGCCTGTACTTCAGAGAAGTAGATGCCAAACAAGAGCAGTCCCAGGACTGAACCCTGAGGTACTCTACTTGTCACTTGTCTGGAGCTGGATTTGGAGTCGGCTACTTTTACAGTCTGAGTTCTGTTAGTAAGCCAGTTGGTAACCCATCAAGTGATGTAGGGATGTATGCCCAGCTTGGTACGTTTATCTATGATTCCAAAGTGGGGGATGGTGTCAAAGGCCTTGGCGAGGGCTAGATAGGCTGTGTGAACTGCCTTACCCTCATCCACAGCTCTGGAGACTAATTTGAAGAAGTCAATCAGGTTCAGGAGACAAGATCAGCCCTTCATCAACCCAAACTGGGTGGGGTCCAGTTTCTGAAGTTTGCCAGTGTCTTTGTTTATAAGTTCCATGATAATGCATTCCATGCCCTTGCAGATCAGGCTTGTCAGACTGATGGGACAGTAGTTCGCGGGATCCAAGGTGGATCCCCCCTTGTGGAGTGGGATAACTGTAGCTGTGTGCCACTCAGTGGGCACTAAGCCTGAGGTGAGGCTATGATTAAACATGACACTTAAGTGAGGTGCCAGTTCATTTTGTAGTTCATGTAATACACAGCCCAGGATGTCATCTGGTCCCATGGATGCTGTATTCTTAGCTTTGGAGAGTGTGGTTTCTACCTGTGTGGCTGTGATTACCGGAATTTGGAAATCTTTTGGTATTGAGATGGGCCCTTTAGGGGGCGAAGTTGGCACTAAATCGATCTGCCAGGATATTGGCAATATCCTTGGGATCAGTATATTTAATGCCATTCTGTTGTAGCTCAGAGCAGATCTGAGCACTGCCGTTTAGATTCTTGACATAACTATAGAATGCCTTGTGGTTGTCTTTGGAATCTTTGGAAATTTTATTTTCGTAACTAGCATTGGAAGATTTTATGAGGGATCTCAGCTTCTTACTGAGGCTGGTAATGGAGTTTTTTGCATTCTGGGATTTTCCTCTTTTCTGCAACAATTTCTTCCTTCTGTTGTATAGTATGTTTATGGCAGGGGACCACCAGATTGGCTTCCTTTTTTTGGAGGAGAGTGTCTTGGTTCTATTTGGGATGGCACGTACAGTACCTTAGTGTAGGATTCAGCAGTCGAACTTTCAGATCCCGTCTGCATGGGTGTCATGAAGTTTGTCACTTCTGATTTCAGTATCATGAAGTTGGCTTTGGAGAAGTTTTTTTACGGAGGTTTCCTTACTGGGGGTGGGGGTGGGGGGTGGGATGTGGCTGTCAAGGGTGAATAGCTTATGGTCAGACTTGACCAATGTGGGGGTGACCACTGGTGTGGAGCATCTATCTCCCAAGTTGGTAATGACCAGGTCTAGGATACTGGAGCCCCTAGTGGGACAATGGATTTGTTGATCCAGGGCGTTGGAATTTATGAATTCCAAGAACCATTGGCAAAAGGTGTTGATACCCGAGTAGTTTTTCCAGTTAATGACAGGGTAGTTGAAATCACCCAGTATTTAGGGTGTTTGGTTGTGTCTTAATATTTTCCAGTATATTTAGAAAGGTGTAGTGAGAATCTTGGGGCATGGTGGGGGATCTGTAGCAAGCTACAGTTTGGATTGCAGTCTTACCTAGTGTTAGTTGCACCTGGAGAATTTCAGATGCATTGTGTTGGGCAACTAACATGGTGGTGTGAATATGGACACTACTCCACCTTTAATGTTTTGATCCTGGTATGGTGGCCGAAAAGGTTGGTAAGAGTTGTAGCTTGATATTGCAGAGGTGCTGTCTGGAGCCTTGAACCAGGGCTCAGTTACTGCACAGCTATCGATGTTCTCCATTTTTAGGAGTGCTTCGAGAGAGTGCATTTTGAGGTTTAGACTTCTAGCATTGAGTAACACTACCTTCAGATTTTGCATGCTTGTATCTGTTACAGTGGTGGTTTTGTCCTTTGAACCTTGCCTAAAAAAGGCACTATATGGGGTGGCAAGTGCTTTAGCCAGTAACATGAATTCCAGGGGTGACAGGTGTAGACCATCTCTGGTTTGTCGATCATGTCTTCCCAAGCAGACAGATACTGGCTCCCCTTTGAATGACCTTTGAATGACACCAGAAGCTTAGCCAATTGTTGAAGTCAGTCATTTTGTCTTTATACCGTGATATCATTCTGGGCAAAGTCAGGATGCTACTCAGGTCTAGGGCCATACCTGCCTGGACCACATGATCCGAGAGCTCTTCCATGTCTTGTTTCATGTAGTCCAGGGAGGTAATTCTCAAGTCATTCACTCCAGCATGGACAATGATAGAGTCATATTTGTATTTGGTGTGGAGTGACTTGAGTGCTTGCATTATGTGGCAGATCCTGGCACCCAACAGGCAGCTGACTGTAATTTTCTCCTTGTTCAGCCTGGTGAGTGGGACATCAGTGTGCCTGACTATAGAGTCACCTACAACTAAAGTGTTGGGTACATTGTCTTGCCTTAGAGGCTGTTGTTGGGTGGCACACTGGTGTTGTGAGCTTTGTGTCACTTTGGTTGTGACTGGTGTTTGTTTGCATTTCAGCTTCGGAGGTCCTTGTTGTTTGGGCAGGTTAATGTTAAGGGCCTCCGCATATGTGAGTTTATTGTTGCTATGTGTGGGTGTTGATGGTGTGGGTTTTGTAGGGCTATGTGTTGCTTGAGGTGTAGTGCAGGTGTCAACCCTCTCCTCTTGACTGTATAGCACAATCTTGGCTGGAGAGAACTTTGCTTCCAGTTTGGCTATGTAAGTGCATCTCTCACAGGTTGTAGTGTTGGGTGGTAGGAGGAGAGGGTTGTCTGTGTACATGAGGCAGTTACTGCTTTGCCCCAGTATGCCCAGATTCACCAGGTGGACAGGAGAAATCACCAGAAGCTGAAATTTGGACATGCTTGTTTAGATGCTTTTTTGTAAAGTACAAGAGCTGTTTTCCCTTACCTTTGCAGGGTACTTTGCAATTTTAGGCTGTTTAGTGCCTACGATTAATTTCTCCTTACTGACAAGGAGAGTGGAGTGCTTTTATCAGGTTAAGGCTTCCTAGTGCTTTCCAGCAGGTCCTAAAGCAAGTGCTAGTCACAGGGGTTCAGATTTTAGTGCTACTACTGAGAAACCAGCAATTTCTAAGAGAAAATTTGAAGAGCAGACTTTACGGCACCTGGAATAGTTCAACCGCAGCCCTGCAGTGCTGCATGATGCATTAAATGTGCAAACACATGCGTTTCTAAGCCAGAAAGTTGAAAGGGATAGAAACAGCTCAAAAAGGCTAATAAAATTACAATTTCAGTGCTGGAAACCACTCCTCTAGTGTTAGATAGGCAGTACAATGCTCACCACTCCCACTGATAAGCAGTAGGACTTCCCTCTACCACAGCAAGGTCTGGATAGCTCTGAACACAGAAAATAAAGTCCTGAGGCAAGCAAAGCCTGGGGTCTGGACGATACTTGCTAGGAAAGGCAGAAAATGAGCAAACAAGATAGTATTTTTTTTTTGGTTAAAACAGGCTAAACAATGCAACAATAGAGTAAATACATGCATAAAAGGCTAACACATATGAGTGTGTAGCCCTAAGCAGTAAATGCAATTAAAACTCTACAAAATTAGCAATTTAAAACTTTTTAAATGAAGCAAGGCAAATGCACAACTGAAAAATGATTTAAGAGGCAGTGATACAGTAAAATAAGTAGCTAGTCTACATATACAGAGAAGTCTATATATACAGAAAAGCAGCTAAAACACACTTAAGCAATTCAGATGTGCAACCTAGAGCACTTGAGTTGTAGCAATATTAAGGCAAATACAGTTTTAATAAATGCACTGATATATACTCTATATTTCCAAAATGTTTGAGAAGCACAGTCAGAACACAAGGAGATTCAGGCAATTTTATTTTTAAAGAAAGGGAGAAAGGAGGAACAGAAGGAAGGAAACTAAGTGGGTTGGCTTTCTCAGGTGTTCTCTCTGTGTTAGGTAGAATGAGCTAATGACACCAGACTGGGATGAGTGTCCCAGATCAAATTTACAGTAGGGGCGAGCATCTGCAAAGCTACCAAGTTTAACAAGACACCAACTGGGAGGGAGGGTGATGCACAATACTAAAGCTATATACTCTTTTAGACACTAAACACTACAGAAATCTTTATCACAGCAGTGAGCCAAAAAATGAAAGTTTTTAAACAGAAAAAGGTGCAAGGAGACTCTACAGGATGCTTATAACTGCAAACAAATCAGTTACCTGTGCAGATAAGTTAATAGCAATAAAATACAGTAAAAAGTATGCATCAAGCAATAAAAAGTGCTATATATAAACTGCTAGAAGCAATAACCAGTATAAATAAGACAAGAAAAACAGGATACTTATTGTTTTTTTTTCTCAAAAAACTTTTTATTGATTTATAAACAATACATTAGGAATTGAATTAATATAAACAACTTTGTTTAAACAAATTGCAACTCTTATAAGCATTAGGAAAAGAGATAGAAGTAATAATAACATCACACAATATATACAATATATACAATAGGTAACCAGAAAATAAATGATAACTTGAAATAAAAAAAATTCTATGTATTGATATATTTCAATTATGGGTATAAAAATTATACCAAACACCAAGACCAGAAAAAGATTTAAAGGCATTAATTATTAATAATATTTAAAACCTTCTCTAATACTAAGTTTTTTAAAGCCATTTTTTAGGACTCTTAACCATGTTTTTTTGAGCATCAATATATAAGTAAGCCATTTTTTGGAAAGTATCCCAGTTTAGTTTGGTACGATCAAGCCAGTTTTGAGTTATGTAAAGTTTTATTAAAGAGCAAATAAAAATAATAACATGAGTATCCAATTTTGAGAAATAAATTATCGGAATATGAAGTATAGCAATTTCCCAGGACAGTGTAGATTTATGACAGCCCATTCTCTGTAGTCTTACTTTCAAAGAGGTCCATAATCTATGAGAAAAATGACAATACCATAGAATATGTAAGAGGTCAGCTTGGGGATAGGAACAACATGTGTATGATGGGGATTTATTAGGATTAAATTTATTTAATTTATATGGTGTATAGTAAACATCATTGTTAATCATTAATTGTGTGCACAGTAATTTCTTAAATGGAGTAAATTCTCTAGTATATCTGATTGCCAAAAGTTTTTGATTCTCAGTTATTTGAGAATTATAATTTAACCAGAAATTTGACAGGAGACAGTTCTGATCCAGCACTAGATTCTTTATCAGTTTATAAGATTTTGATAACATTTTAACTGATGAAGATAATGTTCTAATTATCATATTTAGATTATTTAATTCATGTTCTATAGGTTCTATGGGTTCATACTTACCCTTAATTACTCCTCTTAATTGGTGTAGTATTGTAGAATAATTCCAATTGACATTCAGAATTTTACGCCAATCTATTAGGGACAAGTCATTATATTTCAGGATATCCCAGACTTTCAAATTTTTTATTAGAGGATAATTTGTTAGGTTAAAAGGAGTGTTATCTATCATTATATTAGGATTTAGATGAAGTGATTGAAAAAGGTGAGAAAACTTATCTAGATTACATAATTTTAGTAAAGCTTGAAAAGCTTTAATCTTTTGTTTAAGAAAGATAAAAATTCTACTGGTAATTCTCATATCTAAAGAAATAAAAGGAATAGCTTCTGGGTTTATATTTTAGATATAATGTAATTATACCAAATCTTAACCCATAAGGGATAATTAATACCTTTACTATTTTTAAAATTAGATATGGTTAAAAGCTTGTTTGATGAAACAATTAAATAGTAAAGATAGAAGTTTGGCAATCCCAAACCACCTTTGTCCTTAGAAATTGATAATCTAGAATAAGAGATTCTAACCGATTTGGGAAACCATAACAATTTAGCTAACTCTTTATTTACTTTCTCGAAAAAAGACCTAGGAATTATCTGATAAGAAGAATTGAATTGATACAAAAATTTTGGTAGAATGTTCATTTTAATTATAGCAACCTTTGATAAAAGTGATAGATTTAAGTGCTCCCATCTAGTTATATCAGATACTATTGAACTCCAAACTTTACTTATGTTATTTTGAAAAGAAGAATGATTATTGTGTTCCATGTTGATTCCCAAATACTTCATACCAAAAGTAATCTGGATTTGTTGATCAGAAAACAAGTACGATTTATGAACCATATGATTTAAAGGAAAGATATGAGTTTTGAAGGATTTATAAGATAGTTCGAAGCAGAAGAGAAACGTTCAATAGAATTAGTTATTTTACTAAGGTCAGATATTGGAGTTTGAAAGTATAATACTAGGTCATCAGAAAAGGCAGAAAAATACATTTTTGTATTAAGAATCCTAGGGACTTTATGAAAAGTGTTTTGAGTAATAAACAACAGTAACAGTTCTAAATATATATTAAAAAGAAAAGGGGACAGTGGACAACCTTGCCTCGTGCCTCTGGTAATCTTTATAGGGGAAGAAGTGTAACCATTAATATAAAGTCTGGTAAACATATCTTTGTACAAAGTTTTTAAAAAGTTTATAAAGGATAAAGGAAAATTAAAGCATGACATAGTTTGAAAAAGAAAATTCCAACAGACTCTATCAAAAGCATTTGATGCATCAAGAATCAGTGCATATATTGGGTTAGGATCATTTTTTATAAGATGGATAATAGATTCTAAAGTCAGTGTATTATCCCAAGCATGTCTGTGGGACATAAATCCTGATTGGTCTTGGGAAATAATTGAAGGTAAAACCTGTTTCAATCTGTTGGCCAAAATAGATGCTAAAATCTTTACGTCTAAATTTATTAAAGAAATAGGTCTATAATTAAATGGGTCTGTTTTTTCTTTATTATTTTTCAAAATTAATATAGTTTTAGATGTATTCCAATGAATATCTGAAATATCCTTGATTTTTATGTAATTGTATACTTTAAACAGAAAGGGAACGATAACCGACTTAAAGGATTTGAAAAATTCCGGTGTGAACCCATCTGGATCAGGAGATTTACCAGATTTAAGACTATCAATTGATTCTGAAATCTCTTGATAAGTTAGAGGAGCAGAAAGCAATCTTTGTTGATTATCATTTAACTTGGGGAAATTTAAAGAACTTAGAAAGCTTTTTATATGATTATCATCCAACTAATTAGATGGTTTTGAGTATAATTCTGTATAAAGTAATGTAAAGAGATGAATAATCTCTTCATCTGTGTTGTATAGTTTATTCTTGTGCAATAAAGATGAAATTTTTGGCTTATCAAAATTATTTTTAATTATTCTAGCCAAGATTTTAGAAGGAACTTGAGCCCATTCTGAATACGTTGCTAACAGTTTTTGATCTACTAAAGAAAGGTTGTTTTGATGTAACAAAATTAGTTCTTTTTGACAATCTAAGATTTGCTTTTCAAAACTAGAGTCTTGATTCAGTCTAAACTGATTTTCAAGAGAATGAATTCTAGATTTTAAGAACTCTTCTTTCTTATTGTAATGTTTTTTAAGGTACGCAGCCTTACTGATAAACATTCCTCTTAATCTCGCCTTGCATGCAGCCCATTGTATATCGTAAGGAATACCTGTTAAGTCTAGATCATTTTCCATTTCCTGAATAGTTTCTGAGCACTGTATACAAATATCTTTATTTAAGAGTAAATTATTGTTCAGTGTCCACTTGTTTGAGTTAATATTATTTTTAATATTGTGGGTAATGTTTAGTTTTAATAAGATTCTTGAATGGTCTGAAAAATATCTGGGTTCAATATTAAAATCCGAAATACATTTTGAGATAGTATTAGAAATCAGAAAAAAATCCAATCTAGACCATGAATGGTAGCATTTTGAGTAATATGTGTAAATATCTTTCTTGTTTGAGATTTTTATAGAGTGCAATGGATCAATTAAATTATGTTCCAAGATTAATTCATTAAGGGCCAGAGTTGCTTGATGGTTATAAGAAGCGGAGCAACTAGTACGATCAATTTCTGGGTTTATTACCGCATTCCAATCTCCCCCGACTATAATGTAGTGGTCTTTATAACAGGTGAGTATATTATAAATTTTTAAGATAAAAAACTGTTGCTGACTACAAGGACCATATAAATTTAGAACTAAAATTGGTTTATCTAGATTATGAATAGTAGCAGTAAACAGGCACCATCTACCCTCATTGTCATATTTCTCATCAATGATGTTCCCCATGAATTTTTGTTTAATAATTATTGCTACTCCCCGAGAGTTAGAAGTATCCCCAGAAGCTACTATCCTCCTAATCCATTTTTTATTATTCCCCTTGTCCCAGTCATCCCGAGGGATATGTGTCTCTTGAATAAAACATATACTGGCTTGTGATTTAAATATCAAATGAAATAATGAAGATTTTTTGGTTTTACTTTGGATTCCTCTAACATTCCAGGAATCAATTATTAAGTAATTTGTCATTAGTAAGGTAACTGGTTGATATTGATGTGATGAAAATATGGTGTAATATCCTGAATATAATTAAAATAATACCAAAAACAAAGAACATAGCTAAACTGGTCTATAATTAAATAAAAGTACATTGTTAAAAATAATCTCAGAAAAGAAATATTTTAAAATTTACCCACAACCCTCGTCCTTACCCTAGTGCCTGCCCACCATTCCCCTATTGATGAGGGAATATCAAGAATAAACAAAATAGAATTAACAATTTTGGTTACCAAGAACATGAATTTAACAATATAAACATTACATATAGTCCTTAAAAGGACTAAAACCAAGTCAATAACACTAAACATATTTACACATCTGTCTAAACTCAAGATGACCAACATATACAATCCCCATTCAATAAATAACTCCAAGCTCCTATATTTGCAAATATATATAAGGTAAAAATGATTTTCCTCATGTGATTCGTATATATTTCTATTAATAAACAGCATCTCTATATACAAGCTATTATTTATAACTCAAAAAGCAGATAAAAAGAGAAAGAGGATGAGACTAATCTTCCTCAACAGGAAAATCAGCAAATATAACCACAACAAGACAACTTCTTTTCAATAGGAAGAAGCCATAAGTCTCTTATACAGTCAATATAGAATAAAAGAACTAATATCAGTTATAACCCGCCAGCATAGGTCAGATTTAACTAATTATGGCAATAAAAATATAAGATATGCAACCTGGAGTATAATAATAACAATCTCATAACTTCCATAACACTTGAAATATATACATGACGAAATCAAGAACATATGCGGTGTACACTGCATCAGACATTGAGTAGCAGGAGAGTACAAACTAAAATATATGTAATAAGTAAGACCGCAAAACCAACAAGTATCATCCTATCATATTATAACATTAATCAACAAAGTTATAAAGTAAAACAAAAATACCTATAGATCAGCATGACAAGAATGAAGACCATTTCTTTCAAAAACAATAATACTTGTCAACGCAAAGCATCAAGTATAATTGAGAAGTGAACATTTCACAGAAAGGAAGAGAACTGCACTAATATGATAGACACAGAACACACCCGAAATGCACATATAATATTCTAGTATTATTTTTAAAACTTACATGTAATGTTTAAAAATAAAGTATAGAAAACTAAAGTGAATAGAACTAATACATATTTCAAATACTAAGCTTACTGGACCCACATAACTAATGCAGCCCTCTATTTCTCTGAACAGAGAAAACTTACCAGACAGCTATCTACATAAAACAGACACAGAATCTTATAGTCAATATTTTAGATTCATATTAGTAAAAAATGTCTTGTAATATTACATTTATATAACAATTAGTTGAGTGAGCAGCACATTAAATATTCCCTGAGAAGAAAAAATATCATTGCCTATTAAAAAAACCTCCAGGAATCAAAAATAAAGTAATGTCTGTAAACAAAACATGTGAAACTCAAATAAATAGCAATTTCTTAGTGTGTGACATTGATATAACTTTTAGCCATATCAATTAATTGCTTTCATATATATGCATACGATAATCTCACATTAATAAAATACAGCCCTAAAGAACATCCGAAAGCTAGGTTGCTTGTATACCAATTTTTGAAAAAAAAAAAAGAAGAAAGTAACTATTAATTACCTTCAGTTTAGAAAAGTCCAATCCTTATGTGTGAGCTGATGATAGATTTGCGTTATCGACAATGTCAGCGATGCAATAAATAACTTATAAATTTAACAAAATGCACCCAGCTGCTTATTAACACAGAATAGCTTTAAAACTAAAGAAAAACAATTTATAATGTCAAACCTGCTTATTTTTATGACAGGGCATAGTATATAAATATAGCATACATTGAGCTGAATTGGATTTACAAAGGAAGAATGACTAAACGCGTTGATTTCTTTTTGCTTGTACTGTTGTCATTCTAAGTCTCCGAAAGTCAGCTGTATGTGCTAGGAAGACATTCACAGTGTTCTAGTACATCGTGTGTGGGTCTACAAAAAAAAAAAAAACACATGACGTTTGTCTGCATCTTTGCTTTTGTTTATATTTTTCTGTCAGGCAAATTGAGTCCTTTGCCTGAGAAACATGTCAGCCTTCAGATTGAAGAAGTCCAAAAATTATAAGGGAGCTGAAGATAAATTCACGTTATCGACAATGTCAGCTGTGCCTTAAATAACTTATAATTGAACAAAGGACACCCAGCGCTTATTATCACAAAATAGCTTTGAAAGGAAAAAAAAACAATTTATAATGACAAGACTGATTGTTATTATGAAAGGGCACAGTATATATATGCAACATACAATGAACTGAACTGAATGTAAGAGGGAAGAATGACTGAACGCGTTGGTTTCTTTTTGCTTGCGATGACGTCATTCTGAGTTTCCGAAAATCAGCTGTATGTGCGTGATAGATAGGAGATGCAGCTGTTAAGGCAATGAACAATCTGACAATTTAAGCATATCTCGAGACACGAAGAGTTTCCCTCCAAATTGCTTACAAACTACTAAAATCTAGAATAAAACCATGACAGTACATTATAAGTCAGGCTAATTCTTTGCAAAGTAAAAGTGACCTTGTATATTGTGTGAAAAACAACAATACTATATCAGCTAGAACTTTACCTTTGAAATAAAAGCATCCGTTTCAAAAAATGAAAGATACCCAAACAAATTATTATATAAAGACCAATAACACATTAACAGACATTAAGAATGCCAAGTTCTGAATGAAAAGACATACAATAAAATAAAACATCCCATTAGAGACTAAATAAATAATGTAACATTAAGACACAGAGTCTGGTAGCTTCTTGAAAATTTTAAGGAATATTTCTTTTGCTTCTTTAGAATCTGTGCACATAAATCTCTGTCATTATAAGAAAAAGATAAAGTATTTGGATAACTCATACAAAATCTTATCCCTCTTTTAATCAAATCTGCACAGTATGGTGAAAGTTTTTGTCTTTTCATTTTTATTTGAGGAGGAAGATCCTGTGAAAATGATAGTTTATGATTTCTCCAAACAAACTGTTTTTTGCTTTTAGCTGCTTCAATGATCTGATAGGTGTCTTGAAAGTTAAGTAACTTAGTATCAATGATCCGAGGAGAAGAAGAATCCTGATTGGTATGTAATGCTCTGTGTGCTCTTTCTATAATTATAGATTTTGAAGTTGCCTCACAGTTTAACAAAGCCTCAAAAATCTGTTTTGTTACTGATAATAAGTTTTTATTATCATAGCTTTCTGGTAAGCCACAAATAATGATGTTATTTCTACGACTTCTGGCTTCTAAGTCCAGTAGTTTAGCTTGGATTTCTATAATACTTTTATCTTTAGATTTTAAGTCATTTTCCAATGAATCAGTTCTTATCTCTAAAGCTGTATTTTTACTTTCAGTCATATCCATTCTTTCACTTATTTGCTTCAAAGTTTTACTAAATTCAGTAAATTGTTCAGAGAAACTTTGAATAGCATTTTGAATAGGTTGTAATGCTAATTTTAGTTCATCTAAATGAAAATTTGAGTCAATTAAATCTTTATTACTTACTTTAGAAGTTTCAGAAGATTGTTTATTTGTTCTTAGTCTTTTTGAACTGGAATCCTTCTCAGGTGAGAGCATAGAAGAGAATTTGGCCTTTGTAGCTTGTGTCTCCATGGAATCAGATTTAGAAGCCATGCCCAGAGAGGAGGAGTGAAGTCAGGGTAGCAGGTTCTGAGAGGAATCTTTAAGCTGGATGAATCCACAATAGTTGAAGCCACAACACTGTTCTGAAGTAAATTACTTCACAAATTGATAATTCCAAAGAGAAAAATATTCCAGATGCGTAGAAAAAAACCTTAGAGAAGCTTTTTGTAAAAAAAACTGAGGAAAAATCTCACTCCAAAGTTGTAGAAAAAAATGGATATTACATAACTGTGAGGAGCTCAGTAAATAGGGACTTGTCTAGTCGGCAGCCATCTTGGAAAGGATACTTATTGTTATATATCTCAGATCAGTGTGTATAGACAGAAATCCTCTCAAAGTTAGGGCTTAAATACCAGAAGAGACAACCTTAGGCAACATTTAAAAAAAAAAAATGCTGAAAAGAACCAAACCCTCTAGCCAGCAGCCAATCAATACAATCTTGCCACAAAGGTAAAGAAAGACTTCTGCTAATTCAAGATGGCTTGGTCATGTGCTCAGAACAATCACTGCAAAACAATCAGGCCCAGAGACAGCAAATCTGAACTGGGACAATACTAAAGCTATTAGCCTACACTCTTTTAGACAGTGAACCCTACAGAAATCTTTCCAAACAGATCAAAATTTCTTGATCTATATGCTGTTTTTCAAAAATCTGTTGTATTAATGAACACAAATTTTTATTTGAAGCTTCTGACAGTTTTTCCTGCGGAAGTATTTTTCTTTCCTTTAATTTCTCTCTTAATCATTTTGTATATCTTGTGTCTGGAAATTCTGGGCTTTTTACATAATAGAACAATACATAATTTCTTTCTTATCCTCAATAATTCACTCTATCGTCTTTATGGCTCTTCTTTGGACAACCAATTTTTTGTCGTTTTTGTGGACTGCTACTTCCTTCTACATCAGGGGGCCATCCTCTCCCTGAGCCTGGCCTGGTCCCATTGTAGGAATGTTTCCATATTTTGAGGATTCTACACTGTCATTTTTTCCAGTCCTGGCACCAGTGCGCCTACCACGATTGGGCACTTTTTTATCCTGGGTCTTGTGCACCCAGGTATCTTTTTTTATTTTTGATTTCCTTCTGTCCATGATATATGCTACATAAATACAGTCTATTATATCAGCGTCTCCTTGGTGAGATTTTGTGAAAAAACAGGGTCCACCTCGTGAAAGTACTCACCAAGACTTGAGGATGAATTTAATTTCAGCAATACTGTTCTCCTTTGCTTGCTAACTTTTCATCTCTCCATCAGGAACCTATGACTGTGTGTGTCTGCCCATGTCTGTGAGTGTCTGTATATTATTAAGAATGGATACTGTTTTGTCTTTCCCAACTAGTATCATTATGGCCAAATGTTGGTGCTGCTACATTGTTACCATTAACATAAGCATCTGTCAATTTAGGGTGCCAATATAACATGCTCAGAGCATTAGATTCTCATTATTAGGTAAAGGCTATATAACTTTTGTATCCTTACAGTATCGCATCATCTCACATAAACTACTGTGTGATGATTCATTGCTAAAAATAAACTGCAGCTGGTACAAATTAACAAAAGATTCTGAAGCAGATTCTCAAAATTGGTGAAAAGCTCTCATCCTAAAAGAATTACTAGACACTAATGTTTCTTATCTACATGACTGAGGATTTTCCTTTACTTGCTATTTTTAGATAAAAAGAGTTAGTATGTATTGCTGTTCACAATTTAAGCCAGCTTTAATGTGTTTCTTTTACTAATAACCATGGGAGA